>NC_066541.1:13117759-13187609 GCF_024679095.1 Eriocheir sinensis | reverse complement strand
GGGAGGTAAGAAGGAAAGGCGCAGCTCTCTTAAGATATTCGTGATTAGGGTTGGTGGGCAGAATTTACGATAGATAATTGGGGCTATTCGTGAGCCGCTGCTGCGTGTACAATACCGAAGGAGGGGCTGAAGGAGGGGCTGAATTGGGGCTGGAGGTAGGGGGGGCTTCTCTGTATACCTTATTGTGGCGGCTGAAGGGAGGGAAGGAGGGAAAGAAGGAGGGGAGGAATGAGGGAGAAGTGAGAGTGGGTGGGTGGATGGTGGAAGGTTATGTTTAGTATTATCTTGTTTTGTATGTCTCTCTCTCTCTCTCTCTCTCTCTCTCTCTCTCTCTCTCTCTCTCTCTCTCTCTCTCTCTCTCTCTCTCTCTCTCTCTCCTGTTACGTGGGAGAGGCTATTTTACCCTTAATGCACTTCAGATACTTGTATTTTTCCTCTCACTGCATTCTCTTTCCCTTTCTGCTTTCTCCTTCACTTCTTTTCGCAATTTTCTTTTTGCTTTTCGCATTCTCTCGATTTCCGTCTCAGTCTCCTTCTCCCCTCCTTCCATTTCCTGTTATCTTCCTTCTTGGGTTTTCGTTTTCATCCCCTTCTTTCCCTCTTCCAATATTCCTTTCTCTCTCTCTCCTCTATTCTCGTCTGTTCTATTCCTTTTATTCTTTTTTTTTGCCGAGGGGCCTTTTCCTTATCTCCTATCTCCTTGTTTTGCTTCACTTCCTTTATTCTCGTTCCTTTCGCATCTCCCTTACTGTTCTCCTTTATCCATTCTCTTATTTGCTTTCGGGTTCTATTTTTTATCCTTCCCGTTTATTTTTCTTTTGTCCTCTCCTGCTTCAGTATTTCTTTTTCTTCCTGCTTTCCCCGCACCTTGGCCTCCAGAAGACAGTTAGCAGGTATGGTTTGGGATGCAATTTTCCGCTTTTTTTCCTCCCTTGATGGCTCGTTGTTGCTCTTTTGCTTCCCTCGCGCCTGGTGATAATCGTGGAGTTTTTTCTTCTTTCTTTTCATGATGCGGAAAAAACCCACAACGTAACCCAGAGCTGGACGGGATTTTGGTTTTCTTTCTCCTTTTTTCTTTTTCTGTCTCCTTCTCGCAGCGTCGCCTTTCTTTTTGTTTCCCAAGAGGTTGATTAATTTATGACAGAAAAAATATATGTTGCATGTTATATATATTCTTCCCTCGCCTTTCTTTTTGTTTCCCAAGAGGTTGATTAATTTTTCCTCTTCTTCTCTTTATGACAGAAAAAAATATATGTTGCATGTGATTTTCGTTTCCTCTCTTATTTTTCCCTCTCTCGTAGCGTCCAGTTCTATATACATATATTCTTCCCTCGCCTTTCTTTTTTGTTTCCCAAGAGGTTGATTAATTTTTCCTCTTCTCTTTGACAGAAAAATATATACTGCATGTGATTTTCGTTTCCTCTCTTTCTTATTTTTCCCTCCTCTCTCGTAGCGTCGAGTTCTATATGTATATTCTTCCCACGCCATTCTTTTTGTTTTTCCAAGAGGCTGATTAATTTTCCATTCTTCGGGGGAGGTAACAAAAGAACAATTTCATATCTCGCTTCACATCGCTCAGGCGGAAGGGACGTTGACGTGGCCCCACAAAGGATCTCGGGAGGTAAATAACAAAATAGTTTCCGTTTCAAAGGCACAACAATGGACGAGACTTATGGAATGTCCGGGTACTTTTTATTCACTTTTATTCCCCTACAGACGCGCGGCCACTCATCCGTCGCCTCGTGAATCGCGGAGGAGTAAACAAAGACTAATATCTCCTCGCGCCCAAACGATTACATTCATATCTATTCTTTCCTTTATTCTTGAGCACCGCAACAACAAACCCCCCTCTCTTGGTCACTCCCTCCTCCTTTCCTCTTCTTCCCCTCACCTATTTATTCATTCATCTACCTAATGCTCTCTTCTCATGCCTAAACGATTGAATTCACATCTATTTTTTCCTATATTTCTGTGGCCCGCAACAAACCTAATTCTCCTGGTCACTTCTTCCTCTACCTCCTTTTCTCTTTCCACATCTTTTCTTTGTTTACTTATTCCTTCCTCTTATCTACCTAATGCTCTCGTCTTTCCTCTGACATCTTCCCTTCTTTTGCTCATCCGTCCATTTCATCTCTCCTTTATCCACTCTCCTTTCTGTTGTCTTTAACCCACTTCATCTTCCTTCAGCCACTCCTCTATCTATCCATCTTAATCATTTCCTTCCTTCCCGCCTTCATCCTTTCATTATCCACTCCTTCCTCCTTCTTCCACATTCTTTTTTTTCATCCTTTCAGCTCTCCTCCACTCCTACTCATGGCATTCCTTCCTTTTGCATCCACTCTTTTCTTCCAGCCTCTCCCTCTCCCTCTCCCTCTCGTTCCCGCGTGAGGCAGTGTGTGGAATGGACAGGACCTGAACATAATTGGCCGTTGTCGCTTTGTAAGAACGCGTCACCCTCACACGCCCACGGAGGCAGCCGCGGAGAAGCTGTATGTACGAACGCAAGAAATTGAAGGGAAGTCTGAGGTGTGTTTGAATAAGAGCGTGGCTGGTGCGGAAAGAAGTGAGTTTAATATAACCACAGATTTTATTCGCATTCTTGTTACTCATATCAGAGGGAGCTAAGGTAGTGAGGTTGATGTGTGGGTGTGTGTGTGTGTGTGTGTGTACGTGTCTAGTGTGGTGATTTTTTGGTGTTTGGTTATGTGTTTGGTTATGTGTTTGGTGGCTTGCTTGTGAATGTTGTTATTTTTATTATTTTCTGATTTGGTGATGTACGGAGATGTTTTTTATAGGCATACAAGTTTCTTAGTTGGTGTGTGGAGGTGATTTAGTAGTGTTCGGTGATGTTTGGTGGTGTTTGGAGGGATTTACTGGTGTTTTCGGTGGAGTGTTTGGTGCTTTGATGATGTTAAGTGGGGCTAGCTAGTGTGTGGTTGTGTTTGGTGACATCTAGCGGTGTTTTTATAGGCCTACACACTTCTAAGGCCCAGATCCCCCTTCCTCGGTCTTCCATATGGGGTTGAAATCACTATACAAACAATAGGTTGCACTCGAGAACCAAAAATATTTAACTGGTGCCGTAATTATCTTCCGGACAATTCCTATAATCTAACCATATATAACTTTAATCTAACCTTATACACCGTCCTTTTGTAGGCGGGTCCCATTAGTGATGCAAAACCTAATTCTTAAGTCTTGGGGAATAGGAATATTGAAAAGACTGTGATGACCCCGCGGAGACAAGTTTAGTTAAAGAAAATGTGGAAACTAAATGAAGAATGTAGTTTATGGGCGTTTAGGTAAAGTACACACACACACACACACACACACACACACACACACACACTTAATCTACCTAATGTTTTCATAAGACGGTATTTAAAAGTAAGGATAATAAGGGCAATGGAGTACTTTTAAGAGGAGGAACTTATTAAACACACACTCTGTCTCTATCTATCCATCTATCTGCCAATCTATCTATCTATCTATCTCCGCTGATGCGCCATGTGAGTCAGCGGTGAGCAAAGCCATGACGGAAGGAATAAAAAGGAGGCGCCGTGCACACATCAACGCATCGCCCGTCATATTACTTGTTGGTTCGGACAGTTTGTGAGCGAGCGAGGATGAAGATTGTTCCTCTCTATGTTGTCTCAGGTAATACAAGGAGAGCAGGATGAGAAGCTACTGGAGTTTCCGGTTAAAATACGACTTAGAGTACAGTTTAAAAGAAATCTGGGCATTACCATACACGACCTACTTCCGTACGTCTAGAGAGTTTAAAAATAACAGACATAGATAACGATAGTACTTTTCTTAAGGCGCTCTTCTGAGAAACTGATAAATGGAAACGCAATATCATAGCTGAGGAAAAATAATGTTTATATAAGACGCTGAATATATATGAGACAAAGACAGAGAGAGAGAGAGAGAGAGAGGATGGGAAGGATAGAAGAATGGAGAAAGGGATGCTGCTCGTGTGTGTGTGCGTATGTGTGTGTGTGTGTGTGTGTGTGTGTCCACGAAGGAGCGTGTCTGGGGTATCTTATACAGCTCGTCGTGTCCAATAATCACCCCACGAAGACCTCCTCCTCTTCCTCTTTCTCCTCCTCCATCTCTTCCTCCTCCTCCTCCACTTCCTTTCCCCTCTCTTCCTCTATCTCCCTTTCCTCTGTTTCCCTTTCTTTCCCACGTTGTCGTCCTTTTTTAACCCCTCCTCCTCCTCCTCCTCCTCTTCCTTCCCCTTTTCCTCTTCCTCCTCCTCCTCCTTTTTCTTCTTTTCCTCAAGCTCCTCCTCCTCCTCTTTCTTTCCTTCGTCGAGTCTATCTCCTCCTCCTCCGCCTCTTTCCTCCTCCTCTTTATTCTCCGGGTGAGGCATTGTGGGCCATCGTGTGGTGGTTTGGATTACAATGGGACAGTGTTCGAATCCCCTCTCGCGTCCTCAGTGAAGGGAGGATTAAAAGTACCGAGTCCTTGCTTGGAGGGGGGGGGGAGGAGAGAGAGAGAGAGAGAGAGAGAGAGAGAGAGAGAGAGAGAGAGAGAGAGAGAGAGAGAACGTGATCAACTACTCTCATGGAAACATTTTTGTTCACTGGAAGAATCGGCTTTTGTTGCTATTGTTCCATTTTATTCCTTTTCTCTACAGAGGTTTCGAGGATATTTTTTTCCCTCGTTTTATAAGTGATCGTCTGCTTCGGTTATGGTAAAATGACACTATTTGCTATGAATTGATGTGCAACGCTTTTTAATGCTACACCATTTTTTTGGCATTTATATTTATTAACATTACACTTTTATATTGTTTTACATTTCTCCATTTTCTCAATTTACATTTTTTTTAACATTTTTACGTTTTACCTTTTTATTTACCCTTACATTTTTTTTCACATTTTTTAAAATTTTGTATATTTTTTCACATTTTTACATCTTGCATATAACATTCTTCTCGGTAAACGGATTTCAAGTAGAGAATAATAAAAAAAAAGCGAAAGTACGCAACGAAATACTTCCGCTCCCAAGGTACACATAATAGGAGAGGAGACCCAAGATTAGCCCCAAGTTATTATTACAAACACTAAGGGAATGATATGGAGTCTATTTTACGTCACAACGAGAACCGGATCCCAAATCATTACTGTACTAGGAAAGACAATCACATATGAGCGTCGTGGCATACCTGCAGTGAGATGATAAACAAAACAAAATATATGGTAGGTGTGCTGAGGAAAAGGAATCAGATATCACAAATACAGTAAGGGAGGGAGTTGGATCTGATAATCTCGGCATCACACGGAAATAGAAGAGATCAAACAGAATCCTTAGAGGTGGTAGAGAGAAAACGACTCAAATATCACAGCAGGGTTAAAAATGGGGATCGGATAAAAGGATCAAAGCATGGCGGAGGTGATTCTTGAGATAAAAAAACTTAAAACAATCATAAAAAAGAACAATCGCTGGGGTAACAAAAGTGACGGATCTGGGCATCAAAGCAAAGCGCAGGTGTGCCATGAGCCAGGTGTTAGCTCCCCTCACTTTTATTTTTTTTTCAGTCTCCTTGAAGGTCACCCAATGTCACCTCCTCCGCGCCCTACGACCACTATGGATGGCTTGGTCGTGTTCCTTCACAGAGTCGTCGTGGGTCGTTTCGTGTCGTCCTGGGGCGCTACGTATCGCTGTGTCACGTTGCAGGGCGTTGGGTGTGTGTAGGAGTGTGAGGAGATGGGAAAGGTGGGGAGGATGTTAGCGAGGAAGGTGTGAGGATGAGGGTGTGAGATATAATGATGCAAGGGGAAGTAAGGATAAGGGTATAAGGTGTGGGATGTAGGCGGAGGCTGTGGTATAGAGGGAAAGTGACGATAATGAAGAAAGGAGAAAGATTAAAAAAAAGGAGGTAGAGGCAGAGAAGGAAGAGGGAGAAGAAGAGGAGGAGGAGGAGGAGGTGTTGGATGAGACTGAGATGGGCTGAGATAAAGTGGAAGGGGTGTGAATGAAGATGTGGGATGTGAGGATGGAGATGAAGAGGATAAAGGTAGGTGTGAGGATGAAGATGAAAGCTGTCGTAAAAGGGAGAGGTAAGATATAAGAGTGAGGTGTTCCATAAGGCTGAGAAGGGTGATGAAATGATGTCGGTCAGATGGTCATGAGGTTGGTGGATGCTGCAGAGATGGATGCAAGATGAGGTGGATGCTAGATGGGGTGGATGCTGGATGAAGTGGATGATAGACGAGACGGGAGGAATGGAGGTGAGGGTAGAACGTGTTGGATAAGGCTGGGACAGGTGGAGATGAAGTGGGAGAGGAGGTCGTGAGGATGGGCGATGCTGGGGCGTGGAGGTGAGAATGGGAAGTGTGGTAATGTCGGTACCTGTGAGGGGGAAGGTGTACAGGTAAGGGAGGGAGGTGTGAGAGTGAGGGAGGTGAGATGGGTGAGGGGGAGAAGGGATGGGTGGTGGGGGTGATGATGGTGGTGGTGGTGGTGTTCCCAGATCCAGCCCATTGTGAAGGGGTAATGCTCGCCGTGTTAGCTGTGGGCCCAAGACAATGGACAGGATCTGGTAACACTGTCTCCTTTGCTATTCTTTCGCATTCGGCCAGTTTTGTTTTTTGGAGCTTGTGTGTGTGTGTGTGTGTGTGTGTGTGTGTGTGTGTGTGTGTGTGTGTGTGTGTGTGTGTGTGTGTGTTTCCTTCCTTCTTCCTATCTCCCTCTTTATTCTCGTTTTCTTTTACCTCTGATTTGTTTTTGTTTTCTTTCTATGGACACGAAATTCGACATATTGTCTTCTCTGCTTGTCCTTGCCTTTCTTGCTTTTTTTTTTTCTTCACCCTCTTCGTTTATCTTTTCCTTCCCTATTCTTCCTTTTGCTTCTCTTTTGTGTGCCTTGTTTTTCTTCTCCACCTCTTATTCTGGGTTTACATCTCCCTTCTCAATTGTTTTGTGTTTGTCTGTTTCTTTTATTCTCTTCCTTCTCCCCTTTTTTCTCCATCCTGTTCTTTTTTTTCTAGCTCTTTTCCTTCAGTTGTTTTCTTCGTGTTGTTATCCATGCCCTGTTTACTCTTTCCTCTTAAATTTATGTGTCTCGTCTCCCTTTATTTCCGAAAGACTTATGCTCTTCTTTTATGTTTTCCTTCTTTTTCCATCCCTCTCTTTTACTTCAGGTTTTTATTTCTTTTCTCTCTATCTCTCTCCGTTCCCCTTTCATCCTCTCTCTTCCACACTTGTCTATTTGTTTATTTGTATTCTTTTGTTTTCTTTCGCTGTTGTTCTTGTGCTATTCAAAGACGACTCACCTCATGGTTTTGTTTAGGAAGGCAAATAACTTCTGTTCCTATTTTTCTTTGTTTTTTTAATGTTCTTTTTCTCTTGCTTTTTCTTCAGCTACATTATCCCTCTCGCTTCACGCACAAGACAGTTTCTATTTCACAAAGACTAGTTTTACTCTCGCTTTCCACGTAAAGTCTCCTCGAGAATGGACTTCAGTGTTACTCATTTATGTTTTGGGGATGTGCTTCACTCTGCATTAGTTTCCGCTTTTCTTTGTTAGCTTATCCTTGTTCATTTCTCTGTCACCGAGGATTAACATATGTATTTTCTTTCATTTCTTTGGTATATTCTTAAGTAACTCTTAATACTTATGTTCCACACTGCTCCTCTCTCTCTCTCTCTCTCTCTCTCTCTCTCTCTCTCTCTCTCTCTCTCTCTCTCTCTCTCTCTCTCTCTCTCTCTCTCTCTCTCTCTCACGCACCAAGAAACTGTTTCCTCTCTTTCAATCATCCTTCTTTCCTTCCACATTCATGCTCCGTCATTTTACACCTTCTATCCTGCTTCCTTGCCCTCCTCGTCCTCCTCCTCCTCCTCCCTTCCTCCTCACCCCTCACCCGTCCTCTCCTTCCTCCAACGTGTTCCCTTCCTTCCTCGTCTCTCACACTCATCATCGCCTTCCTTCCTCTCCCTCTCCTTCTGACCTCTTCTCCTTCTCCGTCAAGACACTCCCACGAACACCAAGACTTCGGTTCACAAGGTCAATCGTCCCATTATTCATGCGTGGCTCGAATAAGGAGGCGTCGGGGAGGGGCGGGAGGAGAGGGGGAGGTGTAAAGGAGAAGGAGGGATGGAGGGAGGGATGGAGAGGGAGGAGGAGGACGCGAGGGAGGCGGTCATAACTCGCCGGAGGAACGAGACGGAAGGGAACCGATTCCTATCTCGGAACTGGAGCAAGAGGTTGGCTGGTCCTCTTTTTTTTCTTCTCTCTTTCCCACACTTGAAAGGTTCCTGTCTGACCGCTCGCTCACGGCACGTTTCTCCACTTTTCTCACTCTACTTCGCGAGAGAGAGAGAGAGAGAGAGAGAGAGAGAGAGAGAGAGAGAGAGAGAGAGAGAGAGAGAGAGAGAGAGAGAGAGAGAGAGAGAGAGAGAGAGAGCGCACACTTTTCCCGCTTTGCACTGTAATGTACGATGGCCAGACACGGAAATCCGCAATAGCATCTACAGTTTCATGCGCTCGGGGCGATATGAAGAGCACAGACTTAACATTTTTAGACCCGGAGTAACGCGCGTCAGCCTCACTTTTCGCTACAAAGTTACGACTCTCACACACGGAAAGCTGCAATTGAGTCTACTGTTTCACTTGATTCAGAGTGATGCGAGGCGCGATAAAAAGCATAAATCACCGAGCGAGCCAAGAGTTCACAAAGCTTCACAAATGAGCGATTGGAGGAGGGCTTACACTTAGGGGTTGGTTGGAATTGAGCAGACGCTTCCACCCTTCACATCAACTATCTTTAAAGGCCAAATAGGAGATCACTCGCAACCTCATGAGTGTTACTTTTAGGTTCAGGGTACAGAAGAAGGGTCAAACTACCACCAGGGTCGTCAAAGCACCCCTGGAAATGACCCAAACTCCCAGGAAATCCTTGTCAAATATGTGTGGTTAGGCGCCGAAATGTTTAAGAATACGGCGCTTGGAGGCTTGACAATAAGCAAGTCGAGGCTCTACACGTTAGGAGGCATCGACACCTTGATGGCCCAGGTTAGTTCCGCCCACGAAGCTCGGGATCCCTGGGCCGTGATCCAGTGCCCGGCCGTCGGGGGTCACGCCGGGAACTGGTTTAAATCATTCTGGAGATGACGCCGACAACGCCAGCCCAGCATCCACGGCTTACGCCCCTGATACCCCACGGCCGCCAGCTACACGGGGAGGACTGACAGGAAGACGGCCAGGTAAACAGGAGGGTAGACAGGTAGATGGACACGTACACGGAGACAGGTAAACAGGAAGGTAAACGGGAAGGTAAGGAATCAAACAGGGAGACAGAAGGTAAACAGGAAGATATACTTACAGACAGACGAAAAGAAAGATTGACAGAAAGGTAGACAGTCAAGAATGTAATGAAAACAAAAAAAATGGCTGACAAGACCTAAAAAGAGCGTTGGCATATGAAAGGTTGAGGTAAAGGAAGGTAGATGGGCAAAGAAGCTGGACAGGAAAACAGAGACATACAAACAAATAGAGAGAAGGATAGACAGACAGACAGACAGGTGAAGAAGAAACGGTAAGGTGAAAGGTCAGGGAATGGAATAGCCAGAAAGATTAATAACAATGATCAGAGACGGACAGACAGACAGACAGACACAGACGCTAGGGGAGCTGACAGACGTGAGGGCAAGAAAAAACTCGACCCGACAAGAAAGTAATTACAAGATATGATGAAGTCCATGATGAATTAGAGGAAGAAACAGATACGACGCAGCCACAAGAAGAAGAAAGCACAATCTGATTATTATGCAGAAATTAATTTTAGCAGAGAATTGGACTGAGATCATTCGTCAGACCGCTGTAAAATGCAGACACCATTATTAAAGGAAGAAGATCATAGTGCGGGGCGTAATACATTTTGAAGGCTAACCAATGATACTTAATACTTACGCCGTTAGGATATGAGATACAATATGATTTCGGTTACACGGTTTGATTTTTTTTTTTTTTTACTTTAATTCCTGTCTCATAATTTTCTTTTCCCTTTTTTCTGTGCAATATGTACGAATAATTTTAGTTTTTACATAATTTCTTGTTTTTTTTTAATTTTATTTTCCTTTTCATCATTTTCTTTTTTTCCTTTTCTGGGCAATATGTGTGAATGATTGTGGATTATATATGTTTTCTAGTTTGTTTTTGTTCTTTTCCTTTGTCTTTCTCTAGTAAAAAAAAATTATAACTGGTTACAAGTCTTTTTCTTCATTATTTTCTTTTCCGTTGCTTGTTTCTCCTCCTTACGTATTTTTTTTTCTTTTTTTAATCTTTCCCATCGTCTTTATCAAGTGAAATATATATAACAGGCGACATATCACATTTTTTTTTCAATATTTTCTCTTCCGTTGCTAGTTTTCCTTTCGCCTTTGCTTCTTCTTACAAACTCCTCCCATTTATTTTCTCTCTCCCCGGCAGTAGCATTCTCCCAACAGCGCTGCATTTTCCCAGTCACTTCAATCTCATCTCGCCCCTCATCACGCCCTTCTCCAGCCTCCCTTATCCCTTGCATCACCATCTTCCCCCTCCTCTTCTCTCTAAGCCCCTTCCTATCCAGCATCCCTCTTCTTCTTCTCCTGATCGCTCTTGTTCTTTCCCTCAACAAACTCTTGCTTACTCATCTTCTTTTCGTTTTGTCTCCTTTCTTTCTTTTTTTTCTTTCTTTCTTCCATTCCTTCCTCTTCCTCCTCTGCCTCCACATATCCTCTGGCTTTTACTTCCTTTCAGTTTTCCCTTCCTTCCTTCTCTTCATCTTTTTATCCGTTTGTCTGTTTTTATTCTTCACTTCCTTCCTCCTGCTCCTCCTTTTCCTCCTTTTCTTTTTCTTTTGACTCCTTCCTTTCTTCCCTGACTTCCTCTTCGAACGCCTCCTCTTCCTCCTCCTCCTCCTCCTCCTGACCTGCACCGAGAGGGTCATCACCAGCACCTCACGGCATCATTGAGGGAGGTCGAGTGGAGGCAAAAGACCAACTCATCCCACATGGAGATTGGCGCCAAGGGTATCAGCTCTCATCTTTTCTCCCTCCCTCCCTTCCTTCATCCCATCCTCTCTTCCTCTCTTTGTCGTTCCCTCTTCGCCTCCCTTTCTTCTTTCCTCTCTTTCCTCACCTCTCCTCTCCCTTTCGTCATCTGTTCCTCTCTCTTTTTTCATCCTTCCTCTTTCCTTCACCCAAGTCTGGGATGCTGAAATTTGAAAGCTATAGTAAAGTTAATATATATATATATATATATATATATATATATATATATATATATATATATATATATATATATATATATATATATATATAAAATGCTGCAGTGAGGGCGCGCGTAAGACGGTAGGGGTGTAATAGCCGGAGAGCAAGGGTGAAGCGCTCGGAGACTGGTCATATGAGAAATTTATAATCATAATTATTATCCATATCGGCGTCCCTACAATTAAGTACTACCTGCCCTCCAGTCACCGCGGGTAGGAGTCCAAGCATCATTTTTAATCATTGGCCGCAGGCAGGTGAGGCTCCTCTAGAATTTTGCACTTAACTGGTGGGGCGAGATTTACACCTGTGATAAGGATCAAAGGCGCTGCTAACAAGGGCCAGGTGAGGACGCTGCGGCCGGGAGCCTCACCTTTACAGGCTTACAACTTTAGAATTATAACTTGAACTCCACCTTGTTTTTTATATATATATATATATATATATAGATATATATATATATATATATATATATATATATATATATATATATATATATATATATATATATATATATATATATATATGAAGACGGTGATTCCTCAGCGCGCCTCGCTGTTAATTAATTCCTGGGCGGGTCAAGCCTTTCATCATGCAGCCGCCCTAAGCCTTGGCTGCCTCGCCTCCCCGGCCATCGCCAAGGACGGGAATAAAACATGAGCAGGAAACGGTCACAAATGTACGAGGAGGAGCAGCAGGACACGCGGCGGGAGGGCGGACACGAGGCACAGGACGCTGTAGCATTTGAGAATTAAATGAAATAAGACTTGAGACGGAACCGAAATTTAGCCATTCAAATATAAACATTAGCAGAGCGCGACAACCAAGCTCCGCGGCCCCACAAAGAGAATGGAATAACAAACACTATAACAGAACGAACAGACAGACCAGCCACGACGCGCAGACAGCAAGACACCTGCAGGAAGTCGACGGTGTAGCAGGAGCGGCGGGTGCTGGCAAAGAAGGCCGGCGTTTCATTAGTCGTCAAAACTGCCTTTATAATCAAATCATCGGCATTAATTTGCACCAATAAAAAAATTCCTCGTCCATACGAATTGCTTTCATTACCTGGCTGGGTGGCGGACCGCGGCCTAACCTGATTACCCGCCAAGAGATTGTTTCTGATTGGTTGTGAATATTGCGAAAAAAAGTGATCAATGGAGAGAAAATATTCATAACCGCGCGTCCGATGGCGATGATGAGAGTGCGCACTTGTTTGCTTGTGTTTGTTTGTTCGTTGCAAAAAAAAGTGGTTCATGAAGGGAAAATATCTGCGAGTGTCCGCTTGGAATGACGTAATTGGTTAGCTTATTTTTGTTTTGTTGCGCTCTTTCGCTTCTTAATTTTACTTTATTTTATTTCTTATTTCTTTATTTTCTTTCATATTATTTTATATTTCACCTTTCTACTTATTTATTATTTGTGTGTGTGCTTTACGCCTTCTGATGTACCGATATTTACTCTACTCATTATTTTGTACACATTCATTACATATCTATGACTATTCTTCCAACTTGTCTGAAGCAAAAAAAAAAATGTTCTCCCATAAATAAATAAAACTCACATCATTATATTTACACGCCTTTGTCGTATGATATTTTTTTATCATTGTTGTTGAGCTCCGATACAAAACATTGCTGCCCAACACATCGCTTGCTCTTCATAAATGTTTTGCAACAGTATTAATACATTTTTTTTAATAATTCGCTGTTGCATCAATATTGTTGTATTTCTCTATTAACAAATTGAAATGCCTAAATGAATAAATCAAAGCTCCGTTAAAATGCTACTACGTATTGCTACTACGTATTGCTACTACATATTTATTTACCCTATTATTATTATTATTATTATTATTATTATTATTATTATTATTATTATTATTATTATTATTATTATTACCACTATCATTATTTTCATTACCATCACCATAACCATTAGCCGTAAATTACCTCGTCGTATAGCAAACTCTTAAGATGTAGGTACGTCACATCACACCTGACAAAAGGCCTATAATCCAATTAACCTGCACATTCATTACGGCCGGGGGGTGGAGGGCGCTGGGCGGGGCTGCAGGTAAAGCCTCACGCCCCCTCTTCATGCCTCGCCCAAAGCACTATAAACGTATACTCGTCTCGTCACTCGGGACAAATGGCGCGCCGGAGCTCATAAGGCCGTTGCCATTACACGGAGATCAACACCTGCTCGCTAGGACGATATATCCAGCCGGGGACGCACTCATCTCGCCTGTGTACCTGTGTGTCCCTCCACCAGGTGTATTGTACGTGTGTAGCCCTTCATCCCCTCTCCTATGCACCCCAGGTAATATGCAAGTCTATGAAATATGTGTGAGGGAAGGGGAGGAAACGGAAAGGGGAAGGCAGGGTTAAAAACGAAGGAGAGTAAAGAAATTAGAATAGGCATATGTGTGAGGGAAGGGGAGGAAAGGGAAAGGGGAAGGAAGGGTTACACGCGGAGGAGAGAGACGTAAATGAAATTGAAATAGGTATGAAGTGGGTTGGCGAGGGACAGAAAAATCGTGGACCAGCTTAAAACGGAGGGAAAGGAAACGGGTGGGCAGTGAACGGTTACAGAAGAGAGAGGAGGGATGGAGGGAACGGAGGAAGAAAGGGGACGGTGTGGTAATGTGGGATGAGGTAGGAAAGGAAAGGCATGAAAGGATAAGGAACGGGATGAAAGGAAAAAGGGAAGGGGAGGATTACTGACGGAACGAAAAGAGAAAGAGAAGTGAGGGAATGTAAGGTTGAGGAATGAGATGACATGGTATAGGATAAGCTGGGAAAGGAATAATAAGGGACGATAAGGAATAAATTAAGAGGGAGAGGTGAAAGAAGGATGCATAATGAATAAATAACGTGTGAAAGAAGGAATATAAAACAAAATGAAAATAAATAAAATAATAAATGTGTATCTATCTCTATTTTTACATAAGAGGAAGAGGCGACAAAAAATTCCAGATGAGTGCGAACAGAATAAATAAATTAATAAAACGCTTTGAATTATGGAGGTTTTAGTTACCGGCGCCCAAGGATTCGCTATTATCATTATTATTCACGTGCGGTTATGGCTGTGATGGGTTCGCTATCTCGCTTAGTTATCTCGGGCCATCCATGCCGCGGGGAAGGTCCATGTCTGTGTGTGTGTGTGTGTGTGTGTGTGTGTGGCGGGGACAAGGGACGCGGCCAGGACATCCCCACAGATCCCCACACATCCCCAGGCCTCCTCCAGCGGGCAGGCGAGCTGTCGTAATCAGGGGAGACATATTAGCCCCCATTAATACATGTAATCAGGATCCCGGGCCGCCCTTCCCTCGCCCAGACCCGACGCTGGTTCCCCGCTCTCCCTCTCCCGCCTCAGCCAGTCTACCACAAGGCCGTTTCTCCCATGCTAAGCGGCGGGATTTTGCTTCATCGTGAGTCTCTTAGCGCCGGTGAGCCTGAGGGAGGAGCCACTATCTGAGGCTTGGATCTTGAAATATTTCCTCGCATAATTCCATTTGTCGCTGGCGCCCCCTGGAGCTTTTTGTGCATACCTGACCTGTGTTCGTGCCGCCTTACCTGTGAAAAAGACGGATGCGAGAGCGGCGGACGCAGGGAATAGGTAATGGCGGGGAGATATGCGTCGCAGCCTCACCTGGGCACACCTGTGAGATAGGGCCGGCCAGGTACTACACAGGTAATGTTTGTTTGGTGAGAGCTTGATTGCAGGTGCGCGTCGACGGCTTGTGAGGGAGGCGGATATACAACCTTCTATTTAGTTTTCGAAGGAGTGAAAGTTTAAAATGAGAAGATACACACAACGCACTCTACGAAGGGAGGATGAAAAGTGACCATTTCGTACGCGGAGAAAAGTATTGCGATTTATTTTCCCTATTTTTTTTTTTGCGAGAGTTTGTTTTATGTTTACGTAGCTACATTCAGCGTACTATGGGAACGTAGCAAGAAAAGTGGCCATTTTGCACACGGAGAAAGGTTGATGAGATTTATTTTCCTTTTTTTATTTTTATTTTTTTGGGTGGGAGCTTCATTACAGAGGCTACATCGACGTTTGGAGTATTACATAGCTTTCCATTTCGTTTTCTTATATTCTCGAGGGTACACTACACAGCATCAGTAAGGAAGGTGGTTTGATGATAACTTCCTCTTCGATCCGACAGAGAGAGATTCATTTCTGCCGCCGCATCGAGAGCCAGCAAGAGACGAGCATTGCATAACCTGTCATTCATTTTCCTGTATTCGAAGGTACATACACAGCGTCACTAAGAACGGTGGTTAGGTTGATGTTAATTTCCTCTTCATTCTTACAGGTAGAGGTTCTTTTCGGCCGCAGCATCGAGAGCCAGCAAGAGACGAGCATTGCATAACCTGTCATTCATTTTCCTGTATTCGAAGGTACATACACAGCGTCACTAAGAACGGTGGTTAAGTTGATGTTAATTTCCTCTTCATTCTTACAGATAGCGGTTCTTTTCGGCCGCAGCATCGAGAGCCAGCAAGAGACGAGGATTGCATAACCTTTCATTCGTTTTCCTGTATTCGAAGGTACATTACACAGCATCACTAAGAACGGTGGTTAAGTTGATGGTAATTTCCTCTTCATTCTTACAGGTAGAGTTTTTTTCCGGCCGCAGCATAGACAGCCAGCAAGGGACGAGGATTTCACAACGTCTGAAACATTACCCAACCTTTCATTTCGTTTTCTCATATTCGAAGGCGTACTACACAGCATCACTACGGAAGGTGGTTGATGCTAATTTCCTCTTCATTCTTACAGGGAGAGCTTAATTTAGGGAGCAACATCGACAGCCCGCGAGAGACGAGCATTACCCAACCTTTCATTTCGTTTTCTCATACTCGACGATCCACTACTCGGCATCACTAAGGAAGGTGGTTGAGATTATGCTAATTTCCTCTTCATTCTTACAGGGAGAGGTTCATTCCGGCGCAGCATCGACAGCCAGCGAGAGACGAGCATTACCAAGCCTTATATTTACGTGTTGTCCAAGTGAAGTGAAAGTCTTAAACACGATGATAAGCCAAAAACAACACCCACACATTTTCCGTCGTGTTTTTCGTCGCTTGCATGTACCTCTCCGGCTCGCCAGGACTGTCCATTCCGCCTGTTCATTCACAAACATGCCTCGCGAAGCATAAATTCTCAGACTCCCAATAGGTACGAACAGTTTGTAAATTCTTTCTCTCAACTTTACCCTTTCTCTGTCTCCCGGGAAATGATAAACAATTACCCCGAGTAAGAAAAATGGACTGTGGTCATTTTCTTTCTCTCTCTCTCCGTGCAACTCAACTTCGCCTCGACTCATTGCGTAAGCCATTCCTCATCTTGACGTCAGACACGCCGCTGCACCCTTCTCGCCCCCCCTTCACGCCCAACCACACCTTAGCCGCCCACAACAATTTACCAAGCCTCCAAAACACCACAAGTCCTTTCCTAACCTTTTCTACTTTCCCTTACAACCATACAGTGCCTTCCAAACTCCATTACCACACCCTCCAAAAAGACGCAAGAACTCCACACCACCATACAGATCATTCGAGATTACAAAACTCCATTGCTACAACCTCCTTCCCTTTCCTTCTCATCGAGCTACATCTCTATTACATGTAGCATCCATTCCATATCCCTACTTCGCTACACCTATACCTCACCTTCCTCTCCCCTTTTTATTCCCCAAAGCACCTCTCCCTTTCTCGTACACACCTACAGCTACTCTCCCATTCTTCCATATATAGTCCTTCAACCAGTACAGAATCCCACAAACATCATCGCTACACCCATACCTCACCTTCCTCTCCATTCAACACTTTCCAAAACCACACCATCCTCTCCCATACACCAATTCATCTACAAAACAACACCATAGAGACACAGAACACCTATCCTCCTATCAACCGACCTATCCACCTCACCACATATACTTGTAGGGCATTTGTAAGCTTAAGTATGTGGGGAAAGGGAGAGCCAAAGGGAGGAAGAAAGGCGGAAGGGAGTTCAAGGGGGGCAGCCTCATCGTACAGCGACCGCCCCCTCCCCTCCCCCCCCGAGGTCCTTTGGTCTCTAAGCACCTGTGAACGTGTCATTTGGGTTGACAAAGGCGGAGCAATTATGGATGTTTACACGCGACGGAACCCAGACAGCAGCGACAATCATTGGTGTGTGTGTGTGTGTGTGTGTGTGTGTGTGTGTGTGTGTGTGTGTGTGTGTGTGTATGTGTGTGTGTGTGTACTATAAGCTCATCTTCCTATAATCAATAACACTTCCATGTGTCACAATATGCAAGAGGAAAGATTTTTTGGTTTGAAGAATGAAAAAAATGAGACGAAAACATGACAGATAATTCGTTTTTTTTTCTTCGTTTTTTCTGTCCAATCCACGTGTAATAATCGTCCCTTCATCAGAGCAGAAAATCCACCGTCAATTAGTGCCTTTGAACCCCAAAAACAGCAGCGAATCGATCAAAAGTACTTCCTAATCATAAATACACAAAATCATCAATTAAACACGCCGCCCAGTGCATCGGAAACAAGTAGACAGTCAGTCAGTCTCTCTCTCTCTCTCTCTCTCTCTCTCTCTCTCTCTCTCTCTCTCTCTCTCTCTCTCTCTCTCTCTCTCTCATCCCACACCTTTTTCTTTCCTTACCTGCCAATCAACACACCTGTCATAATTCATCCCTTTATTCTTTTTATTTTATTTTTTTCTCCCATCTGTCATTTCCAGTTCTCTCGCCATTTTTTTCTTTTTCTTAATTCTTCATTCTTTCCTCCTGATTTTCACCTAATATCTATCACTGTTCAAAGCAATTCCTTCCATATTTTCTTACTTCATCTGTTTTTTCTTTGTATCGTAATTTTTTTCCCGTTTTATATCATGTTCCTGTTTTCCCTCCCTGTTTTATATCATGCTCCTGTTTTCCCTCCCTGTTTTATATCATGCTCCTGTTTTCCCTCCCTGTTTTATATCATGGTCCTGTTTTCCCTCCGTTTTCCTCCTTATCTATACATCTGTTCATAACACTTTCCCTTCTCTCTCATTCTTAAATTTCATAACACCCTTCCTCTTCTTTTCTCCCTCCCTCTTCGTTTTCGCTTATATTCTTTTTTTATTCATCTTTCCCCTTACTCCCCTTCCTTCTTGATTCGCTTCTTATCTCTATCGCTGTTTACTTCATTTCTCCCTCTATTCTTTCTCCCTCACTTTCTTTTGCCTTCATACTTTAATCTTTATTCCTTCTTATCGCTTCCACCCCTTCCTGATTCACTACTTATCTGCATCTTAATCCATATCATTTCCCTCCTTCCTTCCTCCTTTTTCTCACTTTATTTTTTTTCTCCGTCGCTTTCGTTTTCCTTCTTACTTTTAGATCTTTATTCCTTCTTATCTAATACTCTCCCCTTCCTTCCTTCCTTCTTGACTCACTCCTTATCTGTATCTAAATCCACATCACTTCCCTTCCTCCTTTTTTCCTTCCTCCTCTTTTTCTTTTCATTCATTCTCTCACACTTTAGATCTTTATTCCTTCGTATCCTTTACTCTCCTTCCTTCCTTCCTTCCTGACTCACTCCTTATTTTCACCTTCATATCACTTTCCTCCCTCCTCCCCTTTTTCTTCCCTTCCTCCACCTCCTCTTTAGATACCACAATTCCCCGAAGGACGAGAAGTTAAAAAAGGGGGAGAGAAAAAGAGAAAAAAACACCGAGGCAATGCAATCAGGTTTCTTCTTGCCTCGCGCTCAGGGCTTCACTAACTCAAGTGCAATACTGCTTCGCCGCTTCACTGAGATATGCCTCGAATATATTATCGCCTGGGAGGGGCCGCGAGCCACTAACGACGTACCAACGAGGCGTAATTGGCTGAAGAATAAATGCAAGAGCGAAGAAAAAAGAAAATTAAAAAAAGAAGAGATGAGTAAAAGGTTCGGTTGGTCATGGTAACCTTAGCGGTGGTGGTGGTGGGTGTCTGTCTGTCTGTCTGTTTGTCTGTCTGTCTCATCCCACACCTTCCTTCCCTTACCTCCTCATCAAAAGATCTATCATAATTCATCCTTACAAATCCATTTATCCCTTTTTTTATTTCCTTGTTCTATCACTATTCTCTCTCTCTCTCTCTCTCTCTCTCTCTCTCTCTCTCTCTCTCTCTCTCTCTCTCTCTCTCTCTCTCTCTCTATCTTTACGGGTCGTCCATGAGCGGATTCGACTCGGTTCGTTTACTGTATCGGATCCAGCGAGTCCGAACCCATAGCAGGAAAAGAATGTACCTATTGTGGGAGGCGAAGGAACACAGAGGAGAAAGGGAAGAATGGAAAAGGGAAGAGGAGACGTAATAAAGAAAGTGAAGCTGAAAACGAAGGAACACGGCGGATAAAGGGAGGAATCGGAGAGTTAAGAGGAGACGCAGAAAAAAAGGAGAGATAAGAAGAAAGAAATAATTAAAGAAAGGCATCAATAGTAGAGGAAAAAAGAAACAAGAAACAGAAAGAAATAAAAAAATGAAGATAGGAAAATAAATGTTGAATGTAAAATACTAGTAAAATAAATCAAAATCAAAAGCGCAATCAATCCGAATTTAATAGAGGTTGAAAAAATAAAACTATATAGGCCTAAAAAAAAGGAAGAGGGAAACATCCGCAACAAAATAAATAATGAGGCGGAAAAAAAGGGAAATTAAACGAGGCAAGACCCAAACCTCCGTCCAATAAGAGAAAATTCGTTAATGGCTGGGAAACGAATAATTATAGACCGCGAGGAATAAAAATTAGGGAAAACTTCAAAACTCTTTCCTCCCTCCAGTACAAAGTTCCTCCGAGACGTTCCTTAAAGAGATTCCTCCTCCTTCCCCCCCTCCTCCTCCTCCCCTCCTGGTCAGTCTTATTTATGAAGTCTAATTACATGCTCGCCCGGGTGTAATGGCGCAATATTTCTCACATGCTAAGGCTCTTCATTAAGTCTCCGCAGGCAGGCGTGTCCACAACACTATGAAACATTCTGACACTGAACTAAACCCACGATTACACCCTCTGATTATATGGGCAGAGCTGAGAGGGGGGGAAGGGAGGAAAGGGTAGGATAGGGAGGGATGGGAAGAAGGAAGGGATAGGGAAGGAGAGGATAGAAAGGGGTGGAGGGAAGGTAAGAGATGTGAGGGAGGAAGGAAAGAGTAAGGTAAGTGGGGGATGGGAAGGGGTAGAAGGAAGGGATAGGGAAGGAGAGGATAGAAAGAGGTGGAGGGAAGGTGAAAGACGTGAGGGAGGAAGGAAAGAGTAAGATTGGGGGAGGGATGGGAAGGGGTAGAGGGAGGAAAAGGGTACGTTGGTGAGGGGTTAGGAAAGAGTGGAGGGATGGGATAGCGAAGGAGGAAATGGAATGGGTGGAAGAATGGGCAAGCTGACAGAGGGGGAGGGAGGAAAGAGTAAGATATGAAGGGAAGGGATAGGGAGAGGAGAGAATGGGAAAGGATGGAAGAAGGGTAAGTGAAGAGAGTAGAGATGATGAAGAGGTACAAAGGAAGGAAGAAAAGAAGAGATATAGGGAAGGTAAAGGGAAAAGGGAGAAGAAGGTAGGGCCCGAGAGGGAGGGAATGGATAGACTGGCAAAGAGTGGGAAGTGATGGAGAGGACGAAAGGTCAGAGGGAAGAGGTGGAAGGAAGGAATGGGGAAGGTGTGGGAGGGAAGAACTGGACTGAAAGGGAGGGGAAGGGTGGATGGAAGGAAAGGAGGAACTGTGAAGAAGGGGGGAGAGAGGACAGGTAGGGTAGGAAAGGGTGCAAGATGAAAAAATGGGGCAGGTGGAAAGGAAGGGAGGGCGGGAAGGGATGGGAGTGACAGAGAAGGGAAGAGGGTGGATGACCATCATATTAATGGAAGGGTAAGCTAAGTGTTGGGTAACAGGTGGGCGGTTTAGTAAAGTGTGTGACTGGTACCAAAAAGTGTGCGTGAGATAAAAAAAAAATGTGAGTGAAACAGAAAAAAAAGCGTGGAAGAAAGAAATGTGTGTGAGTAGGACAAAATGTGAGTGAAATATATGAAAAAAAAAATGCATGAAAAAAAATATATGCAAGTGTGTGGGAGACAAAACAAGTGTGCGGGTATGACCAAAAAGAATATGTGGGTGACCTTATCTTCAACAAGTGGATCTCCTCTCCCTTTTATTTTCCCTATTGCTGAATGACTCATTGCATAACCTATTCGGTGTTTACTTTGGCGTTAAGGTCCCCCAAATTTGTTAAAAACGGGGTCTCATGCCAAAGCCTCTTAAAACCGAGCCCACTCCCGAATACAATAAGAAATAACCCTTAAAATAAAATCGAAAAGAAAGGTGAAAAGAGAATCAATGAACGAACACACCAAAAAAAATGAAAAAAATAAGTAAATGGTTCTAATGCGAGTCTATTACAACTGATATTTTTTCGCAATTCAATAAAGAAAACACACAAAAAAAACACACACAAAAAAAAAACTGAACAAAGAATCAATAACTGAAAAAAAAAATGATGAACTGGGTCACGTGATTCCCTCCCTGTAGCCCCAAATTCACGTGTCCGGAGTAAAAATTATGAACAAGTTAATGAAAACACGTCCACTTGTCGGCGCCATTAACCAATTTATCATGTTACCTGCAGCGCCGTCGTTCACCTGGCTGGCTACAATTACACACATCTACATATATCAATCACTTTTTATTTATGTCAATTAATCCAACATAGAGCGGTCTAATCCAATTATCCGTCATACCAGAGCATTATCCAGTCCCTCCCGCATCCGTCTCTCTCTCTCTCTCTCTCTCTCTCTCTCTCTCTCTCTCTCTCTCTCTCTCTCTCTCTGTATACCTGTTCCCTGTTTCTCTTTTTTTTTTCCTGTCCCTCACTTCCGCTTTTTCTCTCTCTCTCGCTCTGCCTCTGTTCCCTTCCGCTTCCCGCCACACGTACATCCCCCTCGGTTCGCTGCATCGGACTGGCATGGTAATGATTCTGGTGGTGTACCGTGGGCCGCTGGGTATCGTATGTTTGGGGGTTGGACTATCGTACGCCGGCATATATATTTTTTCCATTTATTTTTCTCGATTATTCTTTTTCTTTTACAGATTATGAAGGACTATATGATGGAGTATGTTCAGCGTGTTTAAGATGTGATGGTTATAAGGTTTGGAAATGCTATGAAATATGTAAAGATTTATTTAAAGCTAGAAAAATATGAATTGTTTACTTCCATATATTTCCCATTAATTTCTTTCGATGTTATTTTTCTTTCTTTATAGCGCGTGACGGAATGTGTGATAGAGTTTGTCCAAAGTGTTTAAGATGTGCTGATAATGAGGTTTAGAAATACTGTGAAATAGGTACAAATTTATAGGTAGGAAATACATGAATAAACTAAAGTATAAATTACTGTATGATGTTTTTTTTTCCCCTTTCAGAAGTGTGTCATGCTAGCCCGGTGTTTGTATTGAGTTATTCTGGTCATGAATAATTACATAAACCACCGCGTTCCTGCCTGTTATGACTAAACAGCTCATGAATAAAACCCAATAAACGAGGTAATATGTATCGATATATATCATCCACCAAAAATTTCCGTCCCATCTACAGTTAATTTATATTGGTGAAAGAGAACCAAAAAAGCTACAGAGAGAGAAATAATGTCTGACGTGATTTTAGAGTACCATCGCGTCATCAGGACAAAAATAAAGAGGCTCAATAAAAAGTAACCGGATTAAACATACTGCATATCATTCAATAAAATATAGCCATTAACGCCATCTATTTGCATGCAGTCCGTGTAAAGAATAGGATCGATTTACAGCTGATATATCGTTTTCATCCATTACATAATTAGGTGTTTGGAAGATTGTGTCGAGTTGATAGGTGGAGAAATTGGGTTTTTAAGCACTGAAGGACACAAGGTTTCTTTTACCCCAGTCGGAAATGATAGCAAGGTCTGAGGTTAAGCGTTCTGCAGCCACCAGTCTATTTTCCATTATATAGGCGTTTTCGTGAATGAGGTGGTTAGGTTTGGTTAGGCAAGGTTAGATTAAGCTACAGCACGACATGTTAGATTAGGCAAGGTTAGGTTGCTCTTCGCTTACATTATTTTCCATTTATTTCCTGTGTGTCTTTCCGTTACTCTCTCGTACCATAGACTAGAGGTATAAGATTAGGTTTGGCTGAAGTGCGTTGTCTTAGGTTAGTTAAAGCGAGGTTATGTTTGGTTTGAGGTCGTAAGTTCTTTTTCATTTTTTTTATTTTTTTTATTTTTTTTTAGTTCTTCCACCGTCTTCCCGTTAGTGTCTCGCGGCGGGCCGATGGGTACGCAGCCGCTTCACTACTGTCGGGGATTAACAAGTGAGGCAACGGCGTTATTTGGGCGCCTATCCATCACCGCCTAAATCCCCTCTACTTCATCAGAGCCTCCCGCCGATCCTAGCCCCTCCTCCTCCTCCTAGCCTATATATTCCCTTACCTAACTATCCTTTCCTCCCCTCTTCCCCATCCCATCACATGCTACCCTTCACCTCCTCTTTTAATCTTTACCTATGCCTTTCATTCTACTCTTCATCATCTCCTCTCCTCCTTACGTATACTTCTTCCTCTACGCCACCATGCTTTTCTCTGTCTCCTCTCCTCCTCTCCATTCTGTCCCATGATAACTTTCTCTACTCAGCTCCTCTTTCTCAATTATCCTTCCCTCTACTCTTCTCGGAAACCGTGCTATACCCTTTTATCTACTTCTCTCTATCCTTAACTTCTACCTCCAGTAAAGTTAGTGAATTAAAAAACAGAATTTTAACAAAGTGTGTAGGGAGAGCTAACCTGATATGGTACGTTAGGTAACTCTCTCTCTCTCTCTCTCTCTCTCTCTCTCTCTCTCTCTCTCTCTCTCTCTCTCTTGATGACAGTCATTAGTGCTGGCCTCAGGTGGAAGGGTCAGGCCCCTGGCGGTCAAATATCACATGTAATTTTCCGCCATTGTGGGAAGACGAGACGCAATATGTCATTTTGTGTCGAGCGCTTGTCAAGTCCTGCCGCTCGCCCTCTGCCTGCCAGCCCTCGCCCTCTCCTTTAGCATAGTTCCTGCTTTGTAAGATAACACTGCATGTCCGTTTTCCGCAGCACAATCGGAATTACCAAAATTGGACGTCATTCGAATATTTTCTTCGGTTTTCTCATTTTTTTCCTCGTGAATTGTAAAGTTGTTGTGGCCATTCGTTACGTTACCGCAAGTCTGACCCTAATTGGTGACAGGTTTGGCCCCAGGGCAGGAGGGACAGGCGGCCATTACGGGCGAAGATGAAGAGATTACGACAAAACATGATTTCCAGTAAAGGGAAAATAGTGTACACCAATTAAAAAAAGGTTAACGGAAAATACATTCCATAAATGGCGATAAAACGTATCGGCATTAAAAAAAATACACATGAAAAAAATACAAACTAGTTTTTATTTCATGCGGTTGCGTTTATACTATCGGTTTTAGTTTCATATACCTGGAAATTTTTATAAGTCTGTACTGAAAAGGATGGAAAGCTTTATAACTGGAAGGTGAGTAATAGTGACTGTGTGTGTGGTGAAGTTTTAAGTGTTGAGTATATTGTACCGAGCAGTTCATCCTCTCCTCGCGTCCCCTCGCCCTTAGGAGTGAATAGATAATCGACTAACACGTCTCTTTGCACATCACTTTCCTTCTACACATGTGTTGCAGATAAGGTTAACAGGCGTGAAGGTGAGCAGGGTGTGTGTGTGTGTGTGTGTGTGTAGGTGCTCTACAGAAAGAGGATATTAAATTTTGCAATGCGTCCCAGTGATGAATATAAATACCTTGATAGAATAAAAACGTACGACTAATTGACGGTGGACGAGCGGCCGTGTTGCAAGCTCTCCCTTACAAATTGTGCGTTATTACCTGCCAAAGACCAACGGCAACACTATTTCCTCGATCTCGCTAAAGTTCTCGCATTTCACTTCCGCAAATGTGGTTCATAGAAAGCTCGTAGGGAAAGGGGCGCGGCATGATGATAGTGCTGCAGCCGATGCCGAGGGACTGGCCTGGAAAGGGAGGGATTGGAATAGCGGCGTAAAATGTTTTAACTCATACACGAACTCCCACGTCACTTTAGCAACGTGTGAAGGTAAAGGATTACATGCACAACAAAGCAATATCGAAAACGATTAAAAAAAAGCGAAAAAAAGAAAAAATGTATGACTCACTTAACTAGTTCTTGAATATATGTATAAAAAGATTAGGAATGTAGAATGAATAACTTTATGAATGAGAGAGGGGAGATGCTAAATAAAAACAAATGTTCTTAGTTATTGTTGAAAAAGATAATATATTCCACCCAAAGTAATGACATATTTAATGAAAGACGGAAAGCATATTTTTTTCTCTGTCTCATTTCCGCCCTGCAAAGTGTATCAGTGTAAATAAGTAAAAAGGAACGTCCCCTTCAACACACGGTCCGGCGGGTCAGCCAGGCTTTGTGCACTGACCTATGGTAATGTACGTATGCGTCCCTCTTTTTTTATTCCCCTCTCCCGACTTTTTTTTTTATCCTTCCCGGCGGACGATCAAAACACTGCGAGGACCAGTCATATTTTCACCGCCGCGATACTGAAAAATGGCGCAGCTCTTTGCCGGGGGAAAAAAATGCCAACTGCCCCAAAAGATTAATGAAACTGTGTAAATTGCGCGCCCGTGGATCGCTGAATATTCGCCTGTAAAAAATCTCCCGGCGAGGGCTGGGCTGGCGGTGCGCGGGACTTGGAAATTGTGGCAGAGATATAATCATTTTCGTACCTTTTCTCCGCCTGCCTCCATCTATCTATCTACATCTATCTATCCATCCGTCTATCCTTTTGTCTACGAAAATAAATAATTGGAGTTTGAAGGCTGCGGATACTCGACTCGGTGTGTGTGTGTGTGTTGTGTGTGTGTGTGTGTGTGTGTGTGTGTGTGTGTGTGTGTGTGTGTGTGTGTGTTATAGCAATTTCCTTCGTTATCATTTAAGTCAAAATTTTGGTCTAGGTTATTTCCGGTACACACTGAGAGCGATACATCATTTGAGGACAAGAATATGGGTTCACAATAAATGGATGCAACGAAAACTTTCTTTTAAAATTAGTATGAAGACTAATTACCCTGAACTTTCCTAAGGTAGACAAATCTCAACCTTGTTACCGTACATCGCTGAATGAAACAGAACGCTCAACAAACCTCAGACTGACTATGAAAAAGAAAAAGAAAATAATGAGAAAGAAATCAATGCAAAACCTAACGATTACTACACTATAGAGTGGAACAAAGGAATTACAGGTAGGGGCAGGTAAAATGGCTTAGCTTGCCCTACGAAGTCAAGTTCTCCTATTACACCTGAGATACCTATCCGGTTTTGCGGGGTAATGATGTTATTTACACTCCCAACCCCGTTAGCCATACCTATTGGATTACACATTTATTACATAGTAGTCCTTACGTATTTTCATATATACGGGATTAAGTTTACCCGTATATCTCGTCCAGTGAAGGGCCGTAGCCAGATAAAGGTCCACGTTACCTCTCAGGAAAGGACATTTTTAGGTAAGGATACTAAATAATCTCTTAGTTTTGATCCACTATTTCATTCAGTGTGTGTGTGTGTGTGTGTGTGTGTGTGTGTGTGTGTGTGTGTGTGTGTGTGTGTGTGTGTGTGTGTGTGTGTTGATACTGAATTAGATAAATGCCTTAGACTTTAAAGGTGCAACAAACATAAAGCATATCATGAACAGCTTCCTTGAGAGACGACCGTGACCGATATCAAGATACTGAGCGGAACAAACTGAATGTGATCGAATATTCCTCCCAGTGCTTTTTATCACGGAGTAAAGTGCAAAGGAGATAAAGTGAGACATAAAGAAGTTAAAAGAAGTTCCCGAAGTCTCTGAGGAAGATAGTTACCGCATGAGTCTGGTTTTCTGTCTCTCCCTCTCAACGAACACGGAACAAGTTGAATGTGATCGAATATTCTTCCCACTGCTTGTTTATCACGGAGGTAAGTGCAAAGGATATAAAGTGAGACATAAAGAAGTTAAAAGAAGTTCCCGAAGTCTCTCAGGAAGATAGTTACCGTATGAGTCTGGTTTTCTGTCTCTCCTACTCAACGAACACGAGCTTTCCTTGGGTAACAAAGCTATTTTTTCCAATCCAGGCTCGGTGGTCTCAGACGTTCAGCTTCTCATGTCAACTACTTCCAAAGCCCGAGGAGGAGATTAATCGGGTTCTCATGAGCGTTTATTTACATTCATGGTACAGAAGAAGAGTCAAACTACCACCAGGGTCATACATTTACTCCTGGGAATGCCCGAAGCCCTTCAAAAACCCTACCAAATATGAGTGTGTAAGCGGCGAGGCTTTTGAGAATATGGTCCCAGCTCATTATAAGTCCTGTTCATGTTTAGAGGATGTTAGAAGGGTTAGAGTCGTATTTAAAGGGATTATCACACATACAAATAATTATAATACGCTCCTACACTACAGAGAGTCTACCAATCTGAGATGCCGGCTTACTGGAGAGCCTCGGCTGAACCCTTAGCGCCGTACACCTCTGTTCATGATCTCAACAATTTATGAGCCTAGTTTTAACTCTGATAGGCTCACAAGGGCAAATATATGGTTGTAATGATGCTATAATGAGGCAAAGTTATCGTCCGTATTTTTTTTTTTTTTCAATTCTTCGAGTGGACAAGTCGATTTTGAATCATTTTATGAGGTTAGTTTTGCATCAATTTAGCCTTTTCACACAGGAATTGGGTACTTCCATACACTGAACCAATAAGCATGCTCATTAATATCCATTTTTAATATATTTCAGCTAAATTACAACTACTTTTACTACAACAACCACCACCACTACTACTACTACTACAACTACTACTACTATTACTACTACTACTACAACTACGTACGGCTGCTGCTGCTGCTGCTACACTACTACTACTACTACTACTACTACTATTGCTACTACTACTACAAAACATAATGATGACAACGATCACACTGGACCCCGAGGCAAGGTCAGATAAGGTCACACGACGTACGTATATAATTTGGCGGTGGCATTATTGCTATCTTACATGTTTTTTTTTTATTATTTTCTTGGTTATAAATGATAAGTGTGTTATTACCTCACCTTCAACGCGGCACTTTGTTAATGAGGTAAAGTTTTGAAAATGAGGCCACGAAAAATATTATAAATGAAGCAGAAATTTTTTTAAGATCACTGTCTAGACGGTTATTATGCATACGAGAGAGAGAGAGAGAGAAAAAAAAAGCCAGGATAAAACAAAAGAAAAAATACCCCTAAAAATCAAACAACAAGTGGGAGAGACAAGAACAGGGTCAGAAAACACACACACACACACACACACACACACACACGAGCGACAAAGGCGAACACAAACACGGATTGATAAAAGAGAGGAACATTTTTTTCCCTTCCAACCTGTCAATAAAAAAGAAGAGTGAACAAAAAGCAAAGAATCTCCTCCGATATTGCTTCTCGTCACCGCCACCACCACCACCACCACCACCATTACTATCATCATATCCATTATCAACTCTTATGCTTCCATCCCCTTTTCTCATCTCTGTCCTTACCACCACTATCACCACCATCACCATCAACACCACAGCTATCAACACTCATTACCATCACACACAAAACAACAACACCAATAAAGCTTCACATCACCATTATCATCACCCATTATCATCACCATCATTAGTACCCTTCTATAGCCCTTACTTACCTTTTTACGACACCCTCCCTCTCTCTCTTTTTCTCTCCCTTCAATATCATTACAGCACATACACTTATTCTTTATCTACTTTCAACACCATCATCACCACTTCTCCCTCCTCCTGCCCCTCGCTCACGCCTCCGACATCCCATTAAACGCCATTACAGACTCACTTTTCCTCCCTCTTCCTTCTCCTTCCTTTTCTCCCTTTCCCTTCTTGCCTCTCTCCCTCCTTCTTCGCCAAATCACCAATACCAGTCTTTTCTTCTTTTCTCCTTCCTTCCTTCTGGCTTCGCTGCTACACTTCTCTCTCTCTCTCTCTCTCTCTCTCTCTCTCTCTCTCTCTCTCTCTCTCTCTCTCTCTCTCTCTCTCTCTCTCTCTCTCTCTCTCTCTCTCTCTCTCTCTTGGTCCTCCTTCCTTCTCTCCCTTTCTCTTCTTTCGTCCTTCCCTCTTCGCAGCACGACCACTCCTCTCCTTTTTCTCCTCTCCTTCTGACCTTGCTCCTATCCTCTCCCTTCATACCACCAACACTACACCTCTCTGCTCCGCCCCTCACGTTTCTCCTTCCCTCTCCCTCTCTCTCTCCTTCCTCACGTCTCTCCCTCTTCCTCCCTCTCTCTGTCCGTCCTCGTCTCTCCCTCTCTCCCTCTGTCCCTCACGTTTCTCCCTCCCTCTCTCCCCCCCGAGGCACGAAGATGGAGTCTGTTTACCCTTGGGCTGGTCTTGGCTGGCCGGCCTGAGACCAACTGATAGGCCAGAGTCAACACATTTAAGCGTGGCGGTGGGCCTTGTGGAATTACTCTGGACGGGCCCCTGAAGCTGTTTTTTTTCTTCTTCTTCTTCCTCCTCTTCTTCCCTGTCCACTCCGCCTCCTCTCCTCCCCTCTCCTCCGTGGGCGTGTGTGTGTGTGCGTGTGTGTGTGTGCTCACCTAATGGGATTTTCAGTGAGTCGGATGATTAGCTATTTTCTTCACTCTCTTTCTCTCTGTTTATTTTGGGGATTTTCTTGAGGGGACGGACGGTTTCGTGTTTTTTTTTATATACATTTTTTTTTATTGGTGGGGCGTTTTATTGGGCTGACTGGCGCTCTGTGTGTGTCTGTGTGTGTGTGTGTGTGTGTGTGTGTGTGTGTGTGTGTGTGTGTGTAAAAAATGATGCCCATTAACGTAAAATGTCCGACGTCATTAAACTTGAACCAAGATCATTTCGCGGGACACACACACACACACACACACACACACACACACACACACACACACACACAGGGTCAACATACCAAGGGATTCCGAGCAAAGTCTCCAATTATCCCTAAATCATTAATGGTTTCAGGTTGATAATTGCCAGACAGATAAAGGAGTGGACAATCACCCTTACGCCGTCACGCCTTAAGGACGACTTGAAAGCTGTACACGCAAATAGCTCTTAATGCGTCACCAATACAAATCTCGAAGTGTTCCCTCATTATCTTGGCGCGTTTGCTTTGATGGAATTGTGTTGATCTTGGCATTCAGTTAATTAAATGATCGACGTGAGGTAGGTAAGTTTGTTTGTCTATAACGCTTCACGGACGATACTCAAATACATTAATTCTATCTATGTTTTTTTTTTTAAATATCCCGTTTGAATGCGGAAAATGATTAGGTTTTCGTATTTTTATCCTTTTGTTTCGTCTTTTATGGTTCATCGACAATTTTCAAATACATATAAATTTTATCTCTTCTTGTTTAGTTTCCCGTTTGAATCCCATAATGGTTTCGGTTTTCTTATTTTCATCCTTATATCCTCTTTCTATGGCAGCTCTCCCTTATATGAATAATGTGAAACTCCTCTTAACATACGGATTTTTTTTCTGCTTAACTAACTTCCTAAATCCATCTTGGTAAAACTGACGATGTAAATGGTTAGACACAACAAAAATTCATCCCCCTAGATAGTCCCCGTTACCATTTATTATCAACTTTTACCCTTTTTTAACGCCTTTGTAGCGGGAAGTACGTGCCGGCCCCTCTAGGAAATAAATTACTTCGTGAAGCCATGACAAACGGTCGCGTGTATAGGACTGTAGGGGAACTAAAGCCGAGTAATTGAGAATCATGTCGCACTCTGGAAGGAGATGAAACTGGGAAAAACGAGGACGACGACAACGACGAAGAAGAAGGTGGATGATGACTGAAAGGACGGATGAACAATTGACTGACTGGATAAATCATTGCCTGACGGACTGGCTGACTTTCTACCTGAGATGTATGCCGCTTTCCTGACTAGTTTTATGGCTGACTGGCTGACTAACTTGCTGGTCAGGTTTCTGGCTGACTGATAACTGATTTGCTGACTAACTTCTGGTTGAATGGTTATATATTTAGTTTTCTGACTGACTGGCTGGTTGGTTTGCTGACTCGTTTTCCTTATGACTAGTTGGGGGTGACTAGGTTCGTGGCTGACCGATTCGCCGCATAGTTATCTGCTTGAGTGGGTGACTGGCTGGCACGCTTGCTGACTAATTCTATGATTCCCTGGCTGACTGGTTTTCTGACTAAGCGGCTGATTGGTTTGCTGAATAGTTTGCCATATAGTTTTCTGACTGACTATAGCTGACTGGTGTGCCGAGTGGTTGTCTGACTCACTGGCGCCTCCCACGCGAACTCGAAGGTGACGAGCGAGAACTCCACGCGGCAATTCATCAGCGAGAGTGAGAGCAATGCATCAAAGAGTGAAAGGAGCCACTCAGCGCCTCTTCTCCACACGTGACGCCTCGTGGTGATGTTCCTTCGCGGAGATGCGTCTTTAGAACCATCTCTCTCTCTCTCTCTCTCTCTCTCTCTCTCTCTCTCTCTCTCTCTCTCTCTCTCTCTCTCTGCCGCAGGTAAAAATAAAAAAACGCACGAGGCAGCCGGAACACCTTTTTTATGACTGGTGGGCGAGGAGATCCAGGTATCTTCTTTCCGCCTTCCTTTTCCCTTACCCTCCTTTCCAACCGCCTCTTCCCTCCCTCCCTCGCTCCCTCCTCAGTGTCAATCCCACATCCAAGGACCAGAAGACTCGTAACTTGGGTGTTCGAGCTTGGGACACAGGTATAGCGAGCACCCTTACGAGCCAGGGAGCGAGAGAGGGAGAGCTGAGAGCCTCCGGTCCCCTCCCCAGTAAATCCAGCCTGAGGATTTCATCAGAGCCTGGGATTTGCGGGTTGAAATATTAGCAGACTTGCGCCAGACGGGTAGAGGGGCCGCGCGGGTCTGTGGAGTCTCACCATTGGGCTTTGCTGTGGATATTTTTCTTCTTTTTTGGGGTGAGGGTTAGAGAGGGACGATGGGGGTGGTGGGTGGTGGGGGTGAAGGTACATGCGTAGTGAAGGCTTTGGGGTGTTGTGTGGGGGTGGGGGTGAGGGGGGTTAGTGTGTGTGTGTGCGTGTGTGAGTGAGGGTTAAAGATGGAGGTGAGTGGATTGGTCAGTAGGTAAGGTAGGATTAGGTCTAGTATCCTATTCCATGTTCATTCTTCTATTCTTCGTACCTTCCTTCTTTCCTTCCTTCCTTCCTTCCTTTCTCCCTGCTTCCATGTTCTCCTCCTCTTCTTCCTGTACACTTTTTTTTTATTCCCTGATTGATCACCTGTTCTTTCATCCTCTCAGCTTTTTATCTCTTCCTTTTTTTCTTTCTGCTGATCCTCCACCCCTCCCCCTCCTCCTCCTCCTCCTCCTCCTCCTCCTCCTCCTCCTCCTCCTCCTGCACAAGCTCTCCTTCTGATACACAGGGAACGAAGGAAAGAAAGAGATAAAGAAAAGGAGTGAGGGGTGATATTGCAGCGCGGACCCAGTTCACATTTTTTTTATACCTCGCCTGTTGAGTGTGTGCGCCTGTGTGTGTGTGTGTGTGTGTGTGTGTGTGTGTGTGTGTGTGTGTGTGTGTGTGTGTGTGTGTGTGGATTAATGATAGCCCGATAGAGAAAAATAATAATAATAATAAAAATGAGAATAGTAACGAGGAGAGGGATTAGGAAATTCAATAATGCTAAGACGACATAAAGCTGAGTGTGTGTGTGTGTGTGTGTGTGTGTGTGTGTGTGTGTGTGTGTGTGTGTGTGTGTGTGTGTGTGTGTGTGTGTGTGTGTGTGTTTGGCCTGGTGACCTTTCGTGTGTGTATGAGAAAATAAATCCGGGTGGCGCTGTAAAGCAGTCACCCCACAGTGTTCCTCCCCCGTCGTCTGTGTGTGTGTGGGGGGGGGGGGGGGACAAAGGGGGGACAGTGGGGGGAAGCGGGGGCGTCTGGGGTGTCGTGCCCTGGTATCAGAGAAGGCCAAGTGGCACCCGAGGGAGGCCTGGCATTGGCTCTTGGCGGGTCTCCAATACATCGTGATTTTGTAAGGATGGCCCAGATGCCTCGATGCCCTCCTCCTCCTCCTCCTCCTCCTCCTCTTACTTTTCCTCCTCTTCGTCTTCCTCCTCCTCCTCCTCCTCCTTTTTCCCTCCCCAAAGCAGGCTCTTCCATGCATTACCTGCGGCAGAAATAAACCGAAGGAGCAGAGGAGAGGGGAAGAGAGGGAAAAAAATGGCTTCATAAAGTGCAAAAATGTCCGTGGGTGGGTTCATTTTCTTTCATTATCACTGGCTTTTCAATCTTCCCCGCCCCTCATTTCTTCCTCCTTCTCCTCCTCCTCTTCCTCCTCCCACTTTTCCTCCTAGTCCTTTTCCTCCTTCTCCTCCTCCTCTTCCTCCTCCCACTTTTCCTCTTAGTCCTCTTTCTCTTTCTCCTCTTTTTCTCTCCTTCCTAAATCAAGGAGTAAGACACCGAAGGAAAGAGGAAGGAGTAAGAGTGAGGGAGAGGGAGGAAAAAAAAGGTAAAGATGGAGGGAAAAGACTTCATAAAGAGAGAAACTGCTTGCTTTTATTTCATTTTAATTATCACGGCTTCATTAATTTCCAAAGAGAGAGAGAGTATTCAATATCTGTTGGTGTCACTTGGGTGGTGTTGTTTTTTGCCACGTACGGGAAACAGCAAGCAGGGGACAAGGGAAAGAGGCGGTGCAGTGGGTGGTAGATGCAGCAGAACGAGCAGGAATTTTAAAGTACACGGTCCAAAGCGATATAGAACACGTCAACTTCGAGGACGGTCATATCGAAGGGTTCGGGGTGCTGAGGAAAGGAGAAGGAAATAAGAACAGAAGAACAGAAGAACAAGCAGGAAGGAAGCTACACGATAAATTGAGGTACAGAACATGTCCACTTCAAGTATTGCCATGACAAAAGGAGGAGGAAGGATGAGTTTGGAGGAGACACAGAAGAACAAGTAGGAGCCTTAAACTACAAGACAAAACGCGGTACGGAACACTATTATTTCTAGTTGTTATAGCCAGCCAGGGGGGGTGAGGGAGGTTCTGGAAGGGCGGTCGGGAAGCAGTACATAACAGTAAGCAAGACAAGTAGAAGCCTTAGCCTACACGGTACTGAGGAAACGAACCCAGTTATGACCTCAGCTCGGACCTTCGCGCACCTACAGGAGACGCCGGGGTCGACGGGGATTCCCAGGCAATACTCTGGAAGAAAAGGACTGAAAAAAAATATATAAACATGATACTGCGCAAGGATAACCGGGAATCGAACCCTGGCAATGAGGAGACGGAGGACTCTGAATGCCCCTGCGGAGTCCAGGAAGACCATATTTCAGTTCTTAGGGAGAGCGGGAGGAAAAGGAGGCGGGAGAAGCGGGTGCGGCGAGAGGAGGGAAGGGAGAGCATGACCCTCTCCCCGCGTCGCATCATTGCCTGATCCATGGACGTCGCCGCGGTGTTATGGAGGCCATTTTTAGCGGCTCTCATATGCTCGCCGACGGATCCGCGCTACATTGAAAGGCTCATTGGTGATCGCCCGAGACTGTTTTTATAGCGCGTCGGGATAACACTCCCGGCCGCCGTCTGCTACATTTCCCGCGGCAGCCCGGGCCATGTTCAGACAGTTTTCCCTTCGAAGTCTTTCTGGTCGCGTTTAAATATTTCATCGGCTGAGCCCACACATACACACACACACACACACACACACACACACACACACACACACACACACATATACTGCAAGGTGGAGGTTCTCTGGAGGTCTTGTTGGTTGGTTAATTATAGAACAGACGAGATATTTTTCTTCAGCTCTGAACAAATGCTAGATAAGAAAATGCGGAAAAGAAGCAGGGCGCAGGGAAAAATATAGATAGCGTGGCTGTGCTTCTTGCATTCCCGGGAGAGTAAAAGATTAAACTGCTCTGAGGGGGAAACTGAAGGTTATACGAGTTGAATATGGCCTCAGGTGTTCGGTAAATCCTTTTGTGAGAATAAGAAAAGTTTACAGATCTTCAAATGGCGATTAAAAAGAAGAAATTAACTGAGATTGGGCAGATCCTTTCATGCGTATAGCTAAGAACAGGTCGACAACTAAAGTAACATAGTGGCAATCCAGGAATCATAGCAGTCAGGGAAAACAATGAACAAGATGGAGATATGGAGTACACGAACATTAAACAAATATGCGGAAAATTTTGATAGAGTCTTTGTCCTTCAGTAAATCAGTAATGCCCAAAGAAGATGCTGGTGATAATGATGTTCAGCAAATCATCATAAGTAGAGTTAATCCGGAATAAGAAGATTTAAAGCCCGATAGCTGCTGGGCATGAAGGCAAGGCAATGTTTCAGTTCCTCAATAAACAATAAAACAACGGAGGCCACGCCGCTGAAGGCTTCTCCACCAACCTCTTTGTTAGGTCGTTTCTCTCGTGGGCTTCACGAACAGGCTAACATTTTTCTTCCTCCCTCCTACTTGCCGTGTTCCCTGCGTCTTTTATCCTCCTCAAACATCTGCTCCTCCTTGCTATTCAGGCGCGGCGCTCCTCCAAAAGACTAAGCCATTCTCTTGCCCGAGGAGCCGCGTCTTTGTGGCTGACTGTAACCTGTTCCCCCGCTGACGCCGACGACGGGGTGTGGATAATGAAGTAAGAGGAGGCGACGCGCAGACACATTCAGCCTCTAACCCTCCCGTCCTCCACCACCACTACTACTACTACTACTACTACTACTACTGCCTCTATTACCTCTTCCACCTTAATTACTCTCCCTAAGTACTTTTATCACTTCCTCCCCCTAGTAGCTACCTTTATCTGCTCCTCCTCCTCCTCCTTTCTCTATTCCTTTTCTCCTCATCCTTTGCCTTGTCTGTCTCCTGTTGTTTCCCAGGCCGTTTTACCTCCTCCTCTTCCTCTTCCTCCTCCTCCTCCTCCCCCTACTCCTTCCTGTCTGTCTTTCGCTGTTTAGGAAGCTGCTTTACGTTCCCTTGATCTGCGTCAAGGGCCCGAAGCGTGTCACCTGAGGCATGTGTCCCCCCCCCCCCCCACGCCCCCCTTCCTCCGGACGCGAGATAAGGAGGGTCTGCTATTACCTGAGGCGCCTTTGATCCGCGTGGCAAGTCCTCCAGTGGTGGATTTTTTCGTGGCCAGAGGGCGCCCCGCACGACCCTCGCCTAACGAGACTTGGCCCTCATGACCACACTTTCTACCGCGGTATATTTCTCGCCAATTTTCATTATGACAAGATGAATGATGGATTATGAATGCTTATTTGTATCCCATACTTTCTATCTCGTTAATTTCTTCGCACCTAATCACATCATTTGAAAGGGTTACTTTTTCATTTTAAGGGTTTCATTTTCCGTAATAATTTTCATGTTTCATCTCATTAAAGTAAATTTCTCGCCCATAATCACTTAATTTTGAAGGCTTACTTTCATCTCTTTTTATGTTTTTCATTATCAATACTAAATTTCATGCCGTTATCAGTAATTTTTCTCTTTCTCCGGACATTGTTTATTTTTTATTTTACAGCACAGAGAGCAACTCAAGGGCAACAAAAAGATGTAAAAAAAAGGTCCCCTAACTTAGATTTAAACATGTTAAAAAAAATGGTTCATGTTCAACCCTTTCTGTTCATTATTATTTCTCGTGGATTGTCATGCTATTTCAATCGTGTTCTATTCTCACTCTCGGCCTTCCAAACGTCCAAAATATAGGCACTTGATGCAGCCTTGAGTCAGGTGGAGGGGTGGCATAAATTATTCAGCGACAATACCTTTAATAGACTAACGTCACCTGCAGAGCTCGGAAACAAGGTAAGTTCTTGTATTCCCAGGTGCTTCATTTCGGAAGACGCGAACCAAACGAGAATCACGGAAATCATGCTCAGTATCGAACATCTGCTCAAGTTTAATGGGAATTTCCTGAGCCATTATTGGTTTATTTCACGCAGCCATGCACGCAGCCACGCATGCATACAGGCGGGCGCACACACACACACACACACACACACACACACACACACACACACACAAACACAAACACACCTATACACACACGCACACAAATGTTATAATTATGACAACACGGGAATGACTGCATAATAACAAGGTGCCTGTGTGTGTGTGTGCGAGTGCGTGCATGTATAAGGCCAAGCGTAAAAATTTATAGCTGATGAACGCGCACACGGTCGGGAAAAGCGCATTAATGAACGTTCATCTTTACGCTGACTGAAACAAAGGCGATAAAAAGCGACACTAATGACATCTGGTGTGCTGGTGCCAAGTCAGTGCCGGAGACTCTTCCTGGAATTTCAATTATGCATACCTTTTACAAAACAACACGCGCGCGAGAGAGAGAGAGAGAGAGAGAGAGAGAGAGAGAGAGAGAGAGAGAGAGAGAGAGAGAGAGAGAGAGAGAGAGAGAGAGAGAGAGAGAGAGAGAGAGAGAGAGGAAGAGAGAGAGAGAGAGAGAAGGAGAATTCTTGGCATCTCTTGTCCTGCACACAAACATTCCTGTCCTCTACGCGTCGTTTCTCCTGTCTTCTCCCCTCTCATTACCTTCCTTCCCTTTCTCCTTTGTCGCTCTTCCCCTTTCTCTCTCTCTCTCTCTCTCTCTCTCTCTCTCTCTCTCTCTTCTACTCATATTTTTCTCCAATTTTCCTTCTTTTATTTTTTTTATTCTTTCAATTCATATGCTTTTCTTCTATGTTTTTTTTCCCTTCCCTTTATTTTCATTTCATTTCATTTCATTTCTCTCTCTCTCTCTCTCTCTCTCTCTCTCTCTCTCTCTCTCTCTCTCTCTCTCTCTCTCTCTCATCTCCTTCCACCCTTAACTTCGCATTTTCCACATTACAGTTTCCTCAGTTTCTCTACAGGTAAAATTGACGCCAAGGTGAGCTTCCCTAAACCGGCCAAGATTATAAGATTTTTTTTCAATGGTCCCTTGATTGCAATTTACTTGATTTGCGGCAGCAATTAACGGCCTAATGGATAGAGTAATGAGTAGGCGCCCCCACCCCACCGTCTTCTGTTGGCTCTAAAATCCTCAGACTTCTTCGTTTTCCGTGTCGTATAAAAAAAAAAAGGTTAATTTAGTGTACGCTAATGTTTCGTTTTCTCTCTTTTATCCTTATTTTTCTTTTTCAGTTTTGTGGTTTATGATATCTTACGGTGTGAATTGTGGGTTTAACGTTAATACTGTGTGTGTGTGTGTGTTGTGTGTGTGTGTGTAATTCACCACGGCCTTATCACGAGTTTGACTCGCTTTCGCCAGCAGGTACCCTCAAGACGTGAGCAAGTGCTCATTATTGTCGATCTCTGGGTACTGCCAGTACCTCACACACCACACACCCCATGTCCTTTGCTCAAGGGGGGACAGTAACCACTCCTAGTCAACGGAAAGAATCCGGCCTGAGCGGGGCTCGAACCCCGTCTGTTTGGCCGTGAAGCCTTGCAGCGCGGCGCTCTAACCGATTGAGCTACCAGAGTGTGTGTGTGTGTGTGTGTGTGTGTGTGTGTGTGTGTGTGACTGATTGATAGCAAATGAGTTAATGCCAACCTTTAAATAAAAATGCATAAACTCCATTACATATTCATCATTCTGTTTGTAAAATAACCAGGTATGTTATTTTTTTAATTCTTATATAAATGATCTTGTTTTTAGTCACACATAATAAACTGATCTTTTACATTTTTTTCGCTGGAGAGAGAGAGAGAGAGAGAGAGAGAGAGAGAGAGAGAGAGAGAGAGAGAGAGAGAGAGAGAGAGAGAGAGAGAGAGAGAGAGAGAGAGAGAGAGAGAGAGAGAGAGAGAGAGAGAGAGAGAGAGAGAGAGAGAGAGAAGGAGAGGAACTAGAAAATAGTGAACGAAGAGATAGAGGGAACCAATGGAGAAAGGAGGAGGAGGAGGAGGAGGAGGAGGAGGAAGAACGAGGGCTGGATAAAAGTGGAAGAGAGAGGAGACAAGTTCATTGAGGAGGAAAAAGAGGAGACAGGGGTAAGTGTGGAGGATAAGAGAGAGAGAGAGAGAGAGAGAGAGAGAGAGAGAGAGAGAGAGAGAGAGAGAGAGAGAGAGAGAGAGAGAGAGAGAGAGAGAGAGAGAGAGAGAGAGAGAGAGAGAGAGAGAAAAGAGAAGAGGAGAGAGAGAGAGAAAGAGAAAGAATTGGAGGGCAAGAAGTAGAAAAAGAAAAAAAAGAAAAGAAAAGAAAGAATAAGTGCAGCGAGAAAATGTAAATAAAAATAAATAAAAAGAGAGTAAAACGGGGAAGGAAAGAATGGAGTAGCATAAGAAAGAAAACGAAAGAAAAAAAGAAAAGAATTACGTGACAATAGGACATAGGCAAAACAGAAAGAGAGGAACAAAAGAAGAAATACAAACAAGGCAGTTGAAAAAAAAAATGAAGCAGAACTGGAGAGGAAAAAATAAAGTTGAGAGCAAAAGAAAAAAATGGAGGAAGAACAAAAATGGAGGAAGAAAACAACATAACAGAAAAAAAGTAAAACAAACAAACAATGAAAAAAAATCTAGCAGAGAAAACAAAACAGCAGAACAAATAAAGAAGAGTATGAGCAAGGAAATGGAGTCATGGGGTTAGACAGACAGACAGACAGACAGAAAAAAAGACAAGAACTGACACATGAAAGGTAAAACAGTAAACGAGACAGAAGATAAAAGAGAGAAGAAACAGATGAACGTACAAAGTAAAATAAAGAAAAAAGTTAAAAAGAAAAACAGACAGACAGACAGACAGACAGAAAAAAGTACATGAGACCGAATCCAAGAAAGAGAGAGAGAAAAGGAAACAGATGGACGAACAAAATAAAATAAAGGGGGAAAAAGTTATACAGACAGACAGACAGAGACAAGAACAGACATAAGAGAAAACAGAACAAAAGACAAAATTCGAGAGAGGGAGAGAGGAGACAGATGGACAGACAAAGTAAAATTCTCTCATCTCATCACAAATTCCCCTCTCGTCCCCGTCTGCATTCACGGGACAGAGGACTGAAACACCTCACTTGGCATGCATCTCGTCCCTGACCCCACGATGCACCAGTAGGCCCGGAGAATTCAGTGTCACGGGGACCATCACGGCCACCAATCTTCGTTTCTATCACTCCTCCGCTTCGTCCTCCCTTCCTTCCTTCCCTTCCTCTTATATTTGGGAAGAGAGAGAATGTCCTGTGCTGTTTTGTGCGGTGCTGTCCTGCGTTGTGTTGTCCTTTGTTTTCCTGTTTTATGAGATGTTTTGTGTTGTGTCTTGCTGTTGTGTTGTGTTGTGAGGGGACGTTTTGTGCTACGTTGTGTTGCATTATGTTGTCCTGTTTTGTGAGGTAATGTATTGTGTGTTTTGTGTTGCTGCTCTCTCCTAAGCATGTTTTGGTTGAACACGAAAATTTAAAGTATGCAAAATGAAGGACAAAATGTATGTGACGTGACTGGTGTGTTGTATAAAGCGCTTTTCTCTGCACGTGTGGGTGTAATGCGTAAATCCAGAGAACGTGACTGCAGGGAAAGACAAAGGACATCCCAAGGACAAGAATATCATGCAGAAGATACCCTCAAGCGCACTAACGACAGGAAACCCATTCATTCACCACACCTTATACATACACAAATCCAGAGTATGTGACTGCAGGGAGAAGACAAAGGACTTCCCAACAGGACAAGAAAATTAAGCAGAAGATACACTCAAACACCTTAACCACAGCAAACCGATTCAGTCACCACCCATTCCACAAACCCCCAAAACAGATACAAGGTCCTCATTGCAAGTAAGTCACCACCCACACCCACAAAGACACACACACTTAAGCAGTACAATCATTATGCAACGCAAACCGGAAACGAGGCATCCATCATCCTTAACGTAGCACGAACCTTCCTTTACAGCCTGATCTTGGAAGTTTGTATCACAGACGCCAGACGACCCCCAGAGGTATAGCAAGAGAAACGGCACCATCTCTCAGTACACGGGTCGGCAATGAAACATGCTTCAGATTTCCTCTAGCGACGACCTCTCCCTCCCTCTCTCTCTCTCCCCTCCCCTCTCTCTCTAAGTCTGACCTTGAAAGCTTCCGCAACATACGTCCCCGCTACCAGGAGCCTCCACATGTAACCAGGGAGGACAGTCACGTTGAGGCCATCCTGTAGTAACGTCAAGCCAACCTCAGGGTACATTAAGGACACCAAGACCATAATGCAGTCCACGGAAACAGTAATAAACACAACAAACAACAAATAACAACGAAGACAACAACAACAATACTTACACTTCAAGGACCAAAAAACAAACAAACTTACAAACTGAGACAAAATACAAAAGCCATCGTCTGATATCACTAATTAACAGCTGAAAACACCCACACAGGCCCACTTACACCCACGCCCAGACTCACACTCACCCGCCCCCCCCCACAGACACCCGCCCACACTCATCCCCCCCCCCCCCACACCCCCTTCCACCGCTGATTTCCTCTTAAAAGCGTCGTTTTGGTGAATCATTTTGCTGGCATGATTTTCGCTCCGTCTGCCTGGCGCTGTGTATCTAAAGTTGCCGTGCCCGTGAGTTGCTATGGCGACGCTGGGGCGAGGGGAGGAGGAGGAGGAGGAGGAGGAGGAGGAGCAGGAGGAGGGGAAGGGATATAAGGGAACGGAGAATCTAAAGGAGGAGGTATATATGGTGGGGAGTAAAGGGAAAGCGGTGTATGATAAGGAATGGATGAGAAAGAGAGGAAGAAGGAGGAGGAGGAGGAGGATGAGGAGGATGAGGAAGAGATAAAGGAAGTGGAGAAGGAGAAACGATAAAGATAATATGATGGGTACAGAAATAGAAAGACGAGGTAGAGAAAGAAAAGGAGATAAAGGAGGTGAAGGAGGAGAAGCAAAAATAAGCACAAGAGGGAGAAAAGAAAGAGAAGATGAGGCGCAAGAGCACAAGCGATAGAGAAAAGAAGAAAATTGAGGAGTTGGAGAAGAAGAGTGAAGATGAAAAGAAAGAAGAGGTAAAAAAAGACCATCATAATAAAAATGTGTGAAGTAGATAGACAGAACATTAGAGTTTGGGAGGAAGCAAGACGGACGGAAAATTTTACAGTCTGCGCCAAAGTCGGAAAACAAAAATTGCCTTAAGTGGGAGATGTTCCATGTGTGTATGTGTGTGTGTGTGTGTGTGTGTGTGTGTGTGTGTGTGTTCTGTGAGGATGAACAGGCTCAGACAAGAGAGAGAGAGAGAGAGAGAGAGAGAGAGAGAGAGAGAGAGAGAGAGAGAGTTACACAAAGGAAGATCGACAGACTGGTAAGGAAGGCAAATAATACAATCAAAGGAAAACGGAGCATTCACGAGTTTTCTCTTAATGGCGAAGTGCATAAAAAACGGGAAACTGAAAAGAAAAAACCCCGGAAACTGAAGAAAAAAGCGGGAAACTGAAATTAAAGAAAACGAGAGGATTTGATAAATAAAAGAAACACATACTCTGCCATACTGGGCTTTGTCAAAATAATAAAAAAAAAAATACAAATCTGTTACATTACGACTCTTAATTAATTGCCTCAAAACACACACACACACACACACACACACACACACACACACACACACACACACACACACACACACACACACACACACACTTTTTAAATACAATTGTCAATAATCAACATCGGGTTTATATAATATTACTGAGTCAATTTGCGCGCTGCATTTCGCTCATAGCATTGGCCAGTCACTTCATGATTCGCTTCACAATTACCAACAATCAAGGAAATCCATCAGCTGTCCCGCAACACACACACACACACACACACACACACACACACACACACACACACAAAGACATGGTGAACAGAACATGACAAACCACCAGAGACCACTAAACACGCCACCATCAATCACACACACACACACATGGTGAACAGTACGCGACAAACCACCAGAGACCACTACACGCCCCCACCATACACATACACACACACACACACACACACACACACACACACACACACACACACACACAACACTAGAAATGAGCAAACGCAAATCTAGAGGTGAGAAAGACCCATGATTTAGTTTTTCTTTACGAATTTACTTACATTTTTAATATTTGTTTAATATTTAGTTTTATTTTAAGGATGGCAATGAAAGAACCACGACCAGACGTTACCGTAAGCGACCCAGCAATGAACGTTAAACCTTTCCTTCTCTCTCCCTCTTCTATAGACTCAGTAAGATTATTTTTTTCCCTTTGTAACCTTTCCGTACGCCGTAACAACCCGGCGCCAAATGGGATCCACAAAGCGCGACCATGAACGTGCCTTTCCCTCGCCAGGTAAGACTTGGCTTCCGTTTTTTGGGAGTGTTTTTGTCGGTACTTTGCTTTGTTTTCTTTTGTTTCCCTCCTCGCAATGCCACATCCTCCCACCGTGCCCAAAGCCCACGTTCAGGGACCCGCAATATTTACCCTTATGATAGTGTTATTACCGGACACCAGGGGAGGAATCTCAAAGTGTTTACTCTCCTCTTCACAAAGGCTTTCTCCTCTAATGGATTTTACTCCCGGGAGTCGGAGTAAAGACACACACACACACACACACACACACACACACACACACACACACACACACACACACACACACACACACACACACACACACATTTTTTTTCATCCTTTTTATAGATTTCTTCCAAGTGTGCCTACTCGACGCCTCCGACTCCCGGAAATTATTATTCTTAGATACGAAAGGGAAAAAAAATACATATGTTATTTTCCTCACCTCTAACGTGGTACTTCCTGGCCTCAGTTTATTTATTTTTTTTTTTACCCATATCTCGTTCTCCAGAAACACATTGAAATATTACTCGTTTTCCCTTTTCATAGTAAGAGACGCTCAATTTACAAAATAAAAAATGATAAAGACGCAAAAAAAAAGATCATACAAAAATAAAAAGCGTGGAGGAGCTTCAAAAGAGCGTGATCAATTTACATTCGTGAGGCGCTGAGTAAGTTGTGAGAGTCGGGAGATTGAAGTACAAAGAAGATAGCTGATTAGATTTGAATTTACATCACAGTCAATGGAAAACATTTAGCACCAGAGGGAGAGGGGAGAAAAAAAAATAGGTTTAGTGGAGCAGTAGAGAGGGGAAAGAAAAGGAGAAGGGAGAGAAGGAAGCAGTAAAGAGTCATTTGCAGAAGAAAAAAATTATGAAAAAGAACTGAAGAAAAATAATCGAGAATAAGTGGGGAAAGAGGAAACTAAGAAGAGGGGAACATAAGGTCTCTCTCTCTCTCTCTCTCTCTCTCACCCACCCACCCACCCATCACTCCCTACGTCGTGAAACCCATACGTGAGAGAGGAGGAAATGAGGTTTGATGACGAAGATGAGACGAATATATTTTCCCTGGCATGTTCTCCCTAACCCTCACTCTCCCTCACTCCATTCTCTTTCCTTCCCTTCCCAGCTCATCCTCCGCGGGGGCTTCCCTGAGGCTTCTCGGGAACATAAGTGACAGGCGAGCCGCGGCGCCCCACCCAGCATACATCAACATGCAAAAATCTACTGCGGGGCGTGAATAACAGATCAGTCTCCCCTTACGTGCCCCCGATGAAGAAAACGGGAACGGGAAAAGAAAGAAGGTGGGAGTGGGTTCCGATAGGTGAGGGTGAGGGTTGACACTAGGGATAGGGGATAGGGGATAGTCTCTCTCTCTCTCTCTCTCTCTCTCTCTCTCTCTCTCTGGCAGGATGATAAACCGACTCTTTTACGTGTTATAGGACAATGCATTATCTAAGAGGATTATTAAACACGGACAAGCACGTAACTCAGGCAGGCTCCAAGTCAGCGCCTGTTCCGCCTCCCTGCTTTCTACTTCACGCTTCCTCCTCCTCATCTTGCTCCTCCTATATCCTCCTCCTGCTCCTCTCCCTTCTTTAGTTGCTTTTCTCCCTCCATCTCTTTCATCCATTCTATTCCTCCTATATATCTCTCTTCTTTCTCTTCTTCCTTCTTTTCCAATGCTTTTATTTCTATCCTCCCTTCATCTCATTCATCCAACTTCCTCCTTCTTCTCCTCCGATACACTGATCCTCTTTCTCTTCTTACTTCTTTTCCTGCGCTGTTATATTTATCATCCCTCCATCTCTTTCATCCAAGCTGTGTCTGCTTATTCATAAATGCTTCGGTATAACTGTTACGTGAACTGTTTTGGTTATAATTATTGATTAGGTGTTATGTAAATGTGATCTGAGCGTATGTTTTGCGTTTAAGTGTATGATTGTAAAGTCTAAAGTGCAATTGTTATGAGACTCATTTTTGGGAACTATTGATATATACAGGAGTGAGCATTTAATAAAACATACACGTCGTTTACTCGTCTCATCCTCAAAGTATCATTTCCAGGTGTTTATTATGTCCTATTCTGGCTATCTGTAAGCTGAGATATACTTCTTACGAAACCTAATGGAAGATTTTAATGAGGTATTGAGCGAAGATTAAAGAGAAAACTTTTTATATCAGCCGTGGCTTAAAACTATTACCTAGACCCAATACTGAGCGAAGAAAAATGAAAAAAAAAATATTAATACCTTCCAAAATCAATATGATATAATCCACGACCAGTACATGAACAGAAAACGGAGCCTCGTCAGGATATACATCAGGGGAGACCTCGCCAGAACTCCCCTTCCCTTAAGACAACAGAGAAGAGGAGGAGGAAACTTTGACCCTTCTGTGCCTCATACATAAGGACTAGTCTCGCGTGCCCTTCAGTCCTCGCCACAGAGATAAGGTAAGAAAGGCTCAGGTGTCTAACAAGGTGATGGTTTTCTCTCTTCTTATTTCTTAGTTTTATCTTATTTTCTTCTTTTTCATTCACTCTTTTTTTTTTATTTTTCGTATTATTAGAAATTTTCATCTGCTTTTTATTATTCAAGGGGCAAAAATCTTAGTTAACCTTATTTAGTATTTTCATTCTTATTATTAAACTGAAAAAAATGTCGATTACAAGAAAAAAATAATGAGAGAGAGAGAGAGAGAGAGAGAGAGAGAGAGAGAGAGAGAGAGAGAGAGAGAGAGAGAGAGAGAGAGAGAGAGAGAGAGAGAGAGACATTGATATTATTCTTCTCTCCCACTCTTCTGTGATTATGAGAGATTCATGAATATGGAAATAAAACGAAAATATTGACAATTATTCTATGGTGAACAAAAAAAAAAAAAGAACAAGGACACGAAGAAGAAGAAAAAGAAAAGGAAAAATTAGAATCAGAAAATAAAGATGATAATGATGATGATGATGAAATAGAAATAGAACAAGAACAAGAACACGAGACGGTAGAAGAAGAAGAACAAGAAGAGGAGCAACAGCAGCAGGACTAGGATGAGGAGGAGAAGGAACATAAGGAGGAGGAGCAGGAGTAGGAGGAGCAGCAGGTAAAAAGAAGACTCGTTGCCGGAGGGAGAATTAACATTTTCAGATCGACACATTTTCTCTCCCTCTCCCTCCCTCACCTGGATTCCGGGAAGGCAGACGCGGTATGCAAATTCGCCTGACAGACTCTGTTTACCAAGGTCCCTGCAGCTCCCCCCCCCACTTTCCTCCCACTCCTCTTCCTCCTCCTCCTCGTCCTCCTCCTACACTCTTCCTCCTCCCCCTCCTACACTATCTTAAATCCCCTTCAATCTTCTCCACTCTTTCAACTGCTTACCTCTCTTCTTCCATCCACTTTATTCTTCTTTCTCCTCATCTTTCTTCTCCACTCAATGCCATCCACTCAATTCTTTCTTTTCTCATACTTTCTTCTCTCCTCCTTTCTTCTCCTCTCCTCCTCTTTTCAACGCCAACTGTTTTTCTACTCGCCGGTGTCTCTCTCCTCCACATTCACTCTTTCTCCGGTTTTTCTCCTACTTTCCTCTCCTCCTCCTTCTTACGACGCACTCCCTCATCCCTCTCTCACTCTCTCTCCTCCTGCTAATGTCTCTCCTCCCTTCCCCTCCTCCTCCACCTCTCACTCCCAAACACGTCTTTCAACACAGGCAAATGAAGGTATTGGTGGGTCTGTCTGTGGAAATTTGCAGGTTTTCATTGATTCCTTTCTTTCCTGGATGTTTGTTTGTGTGTGTGTGTGTGTGTGTGTGTGTGTGTGTGTGTGTGTGTGTGTGTGTGTGTGTGTGTTTAGCTCCCTTCGTGGGTTGCTGTATGACGGTGCATAATTATACTTCCCAAATATTTACCTTAATTTATTTTGATATCCTAAAACTGCACAGGTGTGTGAGTAAGCATTTCATTAACTGCGCAGTGTACAACAAGAGCTGTTTACACACACACACACACACACACACACACACACACACACACACACACACACACACACACACACACAAACACTCCTCCATTCCCCCCCTCCCCTCCCCCCCGTAACACAAACTCACCAGCAATATAATATGAAGCGAATATGATAAAACTGAACTCTTTTTCTTTCTTTCTATCCTGGACTCGTAAGCAGCAACGAAAATAGACATACTTTAAACATTGAAGAGGCTGATTGAAAGAAAATTCCCGGAAAAAATGATGCGAGTTTTGAATGGAAAAAAAAAAGAACGAAATACGACCTGCCGAGGAAAAAGAAGAAAATGCGTCTCATGAACGAGGTAAAGGTGATGGTCGTAGACGAGGATGAGGAAGAGGAGGAAGAAGAGGAGGAGGAGAATGAGGAAGAGGAGAATAGGAGGAAAAGGAAAGTGAAGAGAGAGTTCCGTCTGTGAAAGAGAGTAAGGGGGAGAGGGGAGAGAGTTTGATTAAAGGGAGATGACAACGAAGGGACGAGGGAAGGGAAACAAAACGAAAAAGTGACGGAGTATAAAAGAAAAACAAGACACAATGAGCACACACAAAAAAGGAAACGTTTGAAAAGAAGCGTAGGAAAAAAGGAGGATCAGAGGATAAATGAAAACGAGGACGACTAAATATTACCTTTGATGAATTAAAAATATCTTTAAAAATGAACACTCCGAGTCACTTGAACCCTCTCGATCGAAGCTCTCCAACTTTCACTGACGCAAAACACTGAATAAAACATTTACCAATCATTTGCACATCCATAAGAGATTCGCAGCATATTTCCACATCTTTATAAAATCGAAACTTTTTGAAATATTTTTACTATTACTTATTGTTATGCTACACGAGCTGACGGTTCTTATCACTCCCCCTTTTTCATGTTTTATTACTTGCTCATCATGAACTTCCCTTTGTCATAAAATAAAATAAAATGATAACTCAGCTTTTACTGCGATTTACTCGAAAACTGCGTTATTTCTTTTTCGATTCCGGTAAATATAATATAATCTCTTGAGTTCTCTTGTTTAATATACTTTCAAAAATGTTATAGACGAAAACTTTAAGGCACACAAATGTAGAAAAAAAAGTAAAAGATGAAAGACACAATGCGTTCCGAGTTCACAATTTCGAGAAGTCTGACCTTTGCGAAGATACTTTGTTAACGAAAACGGGGGGGCGGGCGGGCCGGCGGCAGAACTCGCCTCGACCAGCCCTTCCCAGATCCATCCCAGCTCCATGACTTTCTGTACCGGGCGCGTCTCAGAGGTCCTTAGGAGGCACCCAGAGAGCGTAAAAATACAAGTCCGCGAGGTCAAACTTTCCGTGCGTGCGATGGAAAAAGAACCTGTATCTCCGCCTCCTCTTTTCTTCGTTTTCTTTTTGCCATCCATTCTCCCGGAGCCTGCGAGATGGGTTGCCCCCTTTCAACGCGGCGCTCAAGAGTTTGGGAGCATTTTAGGACGATTGTCGCGCGAAAGGGATGGAGATTAAAGACCTAACGTGTCTCATTGGTGGAAGAGGAGGAGGAGGCGGAGGAGGAGGAGGAGTAGGAAGAGGAATACCATGAGGGAGGAAGGGGAAGACGGGGAAGAGGGAAAGGAGTAGGAAGGAGAGGAGGGAATGAAAAGAGGAAGGTTGTGATGATGGCTCAGCACTTTCCTTACGATCCTGCGAGAAGGGAAGTAGATGGGTTGAGCAAAGCCGCGCGATGCTGGGTAAGGGAAACCGAAGTGAAATATAAATAAGTAAATAAGTAAAATGGGCAAAAAAAATACACAGAAAAATTACTGAATTAAAACTTCCTCCTTTAGTTCTCGTATACGTATGAAACAATCCATTCTGAGGAAAAAATATATACAAGAGTGAGCAAAAATGTCGATATAATGAAGCATGACGAAAATAAATATCGTTGGGAGAGACAAAGAGAAAGTTTCATTGGCATACTCACACACACAAAAAAAACAGGAACAACAAAAAAATGGCCAGAGGGTAGACAAGCACGAAAAAAATGAAGCAAGGAAAAAAGGAGAGAAGAAAAAATGATAGTTAGGGAAAGATAAATGAAGAAAAGATTTAAAGGAACCATGAACATACAATAAATGAAGGTGGAAAGAAAGGAAGAAAGCACAGGTAGGTAGGACGGTAAGTTGGTAGGCAGGTAGGTAGGTATTAGGGAGGGTAGAAGGGGTGGGCGAAGGGGAGCTAGGGGAGCCACGCGAACACCCGCTAACCCGCAAAATATCTCCCCCACAAATCCTCATCTCCCCAACCTGCTAAGTGGTATTGACTATCTTCCAGGGAGGAGTCTCATCCTACCTCATTATCTGGCCCATTGAGTGCAGCGGGAGGGGAGAGGACTTGGAGGGGACGTGGAAAAGGGTGGGGAGGGTTGAGGAGGACTGGGGAGGACGGGAAGTGGGGAGGAGGGGGCTAGGGGAGGAGGTGAGGGGTAAGGGGTGCATGGAGGGGATGTGAGGTAAAGTGGGAAGGCTTCAGAGGGACAAGATCGAAGGGGGAAGGTTTATGAGAAGGGGGTGAGAGGAGGTATAGGGGTAAGGGACATGGAAGGAGGAGAAGTAGTAGGACATGAGATGGCGGAGGAGAAGGAGGAGGGGGGTAAGTGTAGGAGAAGGAAGCGGAGGGGGTAAGTGGAGAAGGAAGAAGAGAAGGAAGAGGAGGAGGGTCTGTCTAAGTGGGTTTGGCTCTGAGAGGATGTACACGAGTTTAGGTAAATTGAAGTCGGAATTTTTTTTTTTTATCCTCCTGCTCCTTCTCCTCTTCGACCTTCTTTTTCGAGGGATCATGATAATGTGGAGGCGTGCCCGCGTAATAGTCGTGGCGGAGGGCTGGGTTTAGAAATGGCGGGCGCTTTTTTCGTGATATAAAAAAAAGGTCTATAGGAACGAGTAATGACATGCTTTTAAATTTACATATATATACAGAGAGTTGTCTGGCATTATAGGAGAAGTAGCAGGGACGTAAAGTAGAAATAGTAGTAGTAGTTTAGTAATAGTAGTAGTAGTAGTAGTAGTAGTAGTAGTAGTAGTAGTAGTAGTAGTTTAGTAATAGTAATAGTAGTAGTAGTAGTAGTAGTAGTTTAGTAGTAGTAGTAGTAGTAGTAGTAGTAGTAGTAGTAGTAGTAGTTTAGTAATAGTAGTAATAGTAGTAGTAGTAGTAGTAGTAGTAGTAGTTGAGGCAGAAAAATGGAATAAAGGAAGAAAGGGAGGAAGAAAGAAAAGAAGACAGGGAAAAGCGTAGCAGACGTAGTAGTAGTAGCCGCAGCAGCAGTAGTAGCAGTTCATAGCAGTCGTAGAAGCAGCAGCACACGCAGTCCTTTTTAATACAGGGACAACGGAAACCTGTAATCCAGACCTCCTCTCCAGCCTCGACGCGGGCCAGCAAGCAGAGCGAGCCCCGCGCCACGGAAACACACGAGACGCAAACATAATTTAGTTGCAATGTTTGGATTGATCCCGGAATTATTTGCACTAGAAAATAAGTTTCCTTTACGATTATTACATCTAATTTGATTCGATTCAGTTTACACGCTGCACGCGGAGTGATTCTCTTCCTGAAACCCCGCATTGAGACACGTTTACCTCTTCTTTTTTTATCTCCATCGACTTTTTTCTTTTTTAACCTACCCTTACTTTTTCAATATTTTTTTTTAATGTTTCCGTTTTCTATGTTCAATCTGGCCTGTTTTTTTCTGTTTTTGTTATTTCTTCCAATATTTTTTCAATCTCCCATGCTCTTTTTTTTTACAATATCATTTCTTTTAACTCATACAACCCCTGCTCTTCCCTGCTATTCTCAAATACCTTTTTTTGCTTATATGTTTTCAAATTCCCATCTTTATTTTATTTTCCATTCACTGCATCTTCACATTACATGAGATTGTCTTATTCTTTATTTTTCATTCCCAACATCTTCACATTACATCAAACTGTCTTATTCCCCTTTCATTTATTCCTTAATCTCCAATTTATCATTTCTAACATTTATAATCTCCAGTTTTTCTTTCTTATGTTTCTTAATCCCATCTTTGTCCACCTTGTTTCCTGCATATCTCCATTACACTGCATTTAAACCCTAATAAACGCAACCAATGATTATCACAAACTGGAAATATCTAAATAAAAACAGCTAAGCAAAAAAAAAATGAGTCAACAAATTCGTTTCACAATAACTGTCGGGCGTGAATTACTGCCAACGGATATACGGCATCAGTTTTGTTCACAGGTAAAATTTCTCTTTCAGTTGATTTATCTTTATGGAGCGGGGTTGATTGGCACTTCAGGTATGGGTCTGCCCTCGCGCTATGATGAACGCACTAAGGCAAATGTATAGCGATTGGATAACACGCGCATACAGAAAGTTAATACCATATACAGGGAATGTTATGGCGCTGAGAGAGGGAGGGGCAATGCATCAGGGAGTGAAATTGTACGTGTAGAGAAAAAAATAACATATGGATAGACAGAAAGAGAGATAGACTCGGATATAGAAAGAGAATATAGGTAATGTAAAGTGCAATAGCAAATATGTATAAAGAATTTAATAATAAACACCATCAGAAGTAAAACAAGCATCAACCGTTAACACATAACACTAAACCTCTCATACAAAAAAAAGAGGATCAAGAAATCATATTCCAAGAACCTAATAATCAACACCATTACAGAGAAAACAAGCATCATCCTTCAGCACATAACCCTAAAAGTCTCTAACAACAGAAAGAGGATCAAGAAAACACCTAATCCCTTCTCATTAACTCTCCTCTTGCTCACTCCAACAACTTTTCCTCCACTCGACGCTTCTCAACATCAACACTACAAAAGGTGAATCACTAAGCAACGCAGCTCGAACACGTGACTTCCTAAGGGCCAAGATTACACCCGAGATTTATAGTGAAGGATGAAAGGCTGTTCGTTACCCCGAGCATAAATATTTCCTTTTTTTCTTGAAGTTCCTGAGGCAAAATAATGGCAACACCGATTTAGACCGCCTGTAAACCACCCGCCTGTGTGTTTGTATTAGTTAAAGTGGGGGAGAAGCTGCTATTATCCTCCATTACCGCACAATATCTCTCTCATGGCCAAAGAAAACGGAGCTCTGAGGAAGGAGATTAGAGGGGAGCTAAAACATAATCCCTTGATTGGAGTGCCGCGGAAGGTGGATCCAGGCGTCACTCCTTCTCAGCCAATGACGGAAATTGGGCTTAAACAGCAATCTGTCTTGGCCTACTTGAAAATAAATGCAAGATGGAATGGCACTGGATTGGTAAGTAAACAAAAGAAGAGAAGGAAATAAAGAAAGAAAATATACGTCAGAGGTCAGATTATATATATATATATATATATATATATATATATATATATATATATATATATATATATATATATATATATATATATATATGAAAAAAAAATACATAATATGGAGTAAATAGTTTGTTGCAATAGTCTTTCTCTTCCACTGGAAGTAAAAGAATAGTAGCTGATGTTCTTTTACACAAATTTGATAAAACTAACGTGAAGCAAATGTCGGATAACAAACAAAGGGCATATAGAAAAAAAAAAATCAACACAAACAAATCACGATAAAGCGTCGAAAAATGCCAATTCATCAAAACCTCATAAAAAATGCTAAGAGAAAAACAAGAAAAGCAATCAAGGAACCAAATTACACACACACACACACACACACACACACACACACACACATCTAGGCTCTACGTAGCTCTCCGGGTGGCTCATCTCCTTCCTTCCTGCCAAATGGACGGGCCGAGGGTCAGGAAGGAGGAAGAGCCGATCCCGGAAGCCTCGCCGAGTCAGTCCTTCTTGAACCGCGTTTCGGAAGCCCGACTCACGAACCTGAACCACCTGTGAGCCTCCTCCTTCAGCGCCGCCACGGACTCGAACAGAAAAAAAAGAGTTTGGAAGAAAATAATGAAGAGTTGGTTTATATTTTTTGAAGTTTAAGGGATTTTTTTTTTTTTTTGCCTTCTTTCAATGTTTTTTTTATTTTTAATCGTGTTTCTGCTGTTGTCGATTTTATAGGTTTATTAGCTAATTTATTTTGTACAGGTTGGTCGCTCTACTTGATTTCCTGTCTGTCTGCGTCTCTCTCTCTCTCTCTCTCTCTCACCACCAAATCCTATTTCTTTCACCTGCCCCCCCCCCCTCTCCGTCTCTCACCTTCCCCCCCCCCTCCCCCCTGTACACACACCGTGGTCGTAATATTAGTTCCCCAAAAACAGGGCAAAAGAACCTCCATGATAAGTAACACGGAAATAATATTAAATGCAAATGTAATCACACGAGGCGGGGAAAAATTTCGGCGACACCAACACAAAATGAAAACACACACACACAAAAAAAACACTGAGGACAGCCAAAATTAACGAGAAACTAAAAGAAAAGAAAAAAAATAAAGAAAAAATGTACCTAGATGACAAGAGAAAAAAAGGTAGAGAGTAATTATATGGATACCCCGAAAAATAAAATAAAAAATTAAAAATAAAAACAAGGCCAAAAAGTATAGGAATTTAATCTACTCTCCAAAGAAGTAAGAAAAAAAGGGATAAAGTTATATATGAGGAAAAATTAGAACTCACTCTTCACTTATTTTACTCCAGCCGTTGGGAGAAAAAAAAAGTAATTAAGAGAGAGAGAGAGAGAGAGAGAGAGAGAGAGAGAGAGAGAGAGAGAGAGAGAGAGAGAGAGAGAGAGAGAGAGAGAGAGAGAGAGAGAGAGAGAGAGAGAGAGAGAGAGAGAGAGAGAATGTGAGAAATAGAAAGCTAAAGACAGACAGAGAATCAAACAAAAAGTCCCACACACACGCAGGTAGATAAACAAACACACAAACAAACAAAAAAACAAAAAAACATAGCTACACACTAACAAATACACACAAAGATAACGAGATACCTAGATCGACATACATACATACATACATACATACATACAATACTTCCATCCAACCATCCAACCATACATACATACATTCATACTTCTATACAGAGACAGACAGACAGACAGACAGGGAAAGGTCGCCACCCAGCGTTGCCAGAACATTTCAATCCTTCAGACTTAGCGGGACGGAGGAAGCGAGACTTGGCGAGGACAACAAATTAGTAAAGTTGTAATAGGGGATCTGAGGGAGGGAGAAGATGAGGGAGTGCGAGAGAGGGAAGGGGTCGAGGGAGAGGGAGAGAGGGAAGGGGTCGTTAGGGAGGAAGAAGGAGGAGGGTATGGGAGGAGGGCGAATAATGAGGGATGTGGGAGAAGGGAGAAAGGCTGTAAATAAGAGATCTAAGAGCGATGAGATGGGGGAGTTTAAGGGAGAAGGGAAAGTAAAAAGAATCACTGAGTTGGGAGATGAAGATGAGATGAGGGAGGTTCAGGAAGGGAGGATGCTGAGGACGGGAGAGTGAGGCTTAGCATAGGAGTAAGGCAGGTATGAAAGAGAGGTAAGGAGGCGAAAGGAAATAAAAGGGAGGAAGGTTAAAGAAGGATGCTCAGAAAGGAAGAAGATGAGGGAGGTTAAGGAAGGAAGGATGCTGAAGGAGGGGGAGTAAGGAAGGTATGGATGGAAGGAAAGGAGGTGAAATAACATTAAAAAAAAAGAGAAAACGGTTAAAATGAAATACTCATATGGGACGGAGACGAGAAGTTAGGATGAAAGGATGTTAAAGGAGGGATAGTAAGGCTTGGAATAGGTGTAAGATGCTGAAAGAGAGAATAGGAATAAGGTAAGTATGGACTGAAGAAAAGGAGGGGAGAGAACGTGAAAGGGAAGGAAGTTTAAAGAATGGGTTTAAAGAAGGCCGATCTGAAGGGAAGGGAAGGAGAATGTGGAAGGAGGTTTGGCGAGTTTGATGGATGGATGCTGGATGGGAATAAGGATGAGAGAAATGGAGGCAGAAGGACATGGAAGGAGGAGGAGGAATTTAAGGCTGAGGATATCTGGAGGAGAAAAGTTGGAAAGATGAGAAAGAAGAGGGACTGGTGGAAAATGGAGGAATGTAGGGGTGAGGAGAGGGAAAGTTGAGGAAGGAGAGATTTAGGAAGGAAGTACAAATTTAGGAGACAGTAAGGGTGAGTTGAGGAGGGAGCAAAGAGTCATGAGGTAGAGAAGAACTTAGGGAAGGAATGAAAGAAAATGGGATATGGGGATGTAAGGTGTAAGGAGATCAACGGCATAGTACCGCACCAAAGGAACAGAAAATGGAGTGAGAATCGATAACAAAAGAAGTGAAGGGAAGAAAAATAACGTAGAAAACAAGAAAACAAAAAGCCTACAGTAGAAATAAACGAAAATGAGAGATAGAGATAGAGATAGATACATAAATAGATAAAGAAAAAAACAATCAACCTTATCCCAATTCTCTACTAACAATCCCTGATACAAAAGCGTTACCTACAGATAATAAACACTTGAAGGGAGTCTATACAGGTGTTATATCGTTCAATCGTCTATTACGCCTTCGCAAGGGAACAGCTGCGTCGCTTCCCGTATAAATTGTCTGGCCTGTTTTCTTGCTAAGGTTCCTGTTAAGTTTTCATTAGTCTGTCGGTTTTTGGACTTCCTTGGTGAGTGTGTGTGTGTGTGTGTGTGTGTGTGTGTGTGTGTGTGTGTGTGTGTGTGTGTGTGTGTGTGTGTGTGTGTGTGTGTGTGTGTGTGTGTGTTTTCTTGAAGCCTACCACCTTCTTTATAAATCCTAATGTAAGAAACTGCCTTTTTATTCTTTTTTATCCTCGCCAAGAATACGAAGATAGTTACAAACCTAAACAACCAAAATAAAACACTTTAATATCCAGGTAAGTTTGGGGAAAGGTAAGAGAAAGGCACTCCAAACACCTGTAATCAAGAGGCTCCCCCACTATCACACCTTGAAAAAAACAATCTAAAAAAAAGAACAAAAAAAAACTCCCAACTTGTATTTGGTTGTTTTATTTTCCTCCGCCTCACAAAACTCGGCGACGTCAAAATTCAAACTTTTTACCAAGAAGTTGAAAGATGTATTAGAGGTAAGACTTTCTCAGTCCTTTCAATCCTATAATGGATAACGGGGGAATAGGGGAGAAGGAGGGGAAGAGGAGGGGGAGAAGGGGAGAGAAAGAATGGGAGGGTGAAGAGGAGGAGGAGGAGGAGGAGCTACACAACTCTCCCCTCATCTCAACTTCTTCCCCCTCGCTAAAAACAATAGAGAGTGGAATAAAACTGTTTTCTAATATTACAAGACAGAGGCGAATGGAGGACGGGAGAGAGGGGAGAGAAGATAGAGGCGAAGGGAGAGAGGAATGAAAAAGGAATGAAGGACGAGGAGGCAAATGGGAGAAAGGGGAGATGGAGGCAGAGGGAGAGGAATGAAAAATGAATGAGGAAGATGAAGGGAGTATGAATGAAGTGGTTGGAAGGGAAAAGGAGGAAAATTGAAGAGAGGAGAGAAAGCAACAAAAAGTGCAATGGTTTAAAGGAAGAAAAGGAGGAAAATGGAGAGGAATACAAGAGGAAAGAGGAAGATGAATGGAGTTGAGATGAAGTGGATGGAGAGGAAAAGGAGGAGAATAGAGGAGAATAAAAGAGAGGAGAGGGAGGGACAAGAAAGTAGAAAGATTTGAAGGAAGAAAAGGAAGATAAGCGGTGAAGATGTAAGAGGAAATTATAAGAAGGGAAAAGAAGGTGAAGAAGGAACTGAAACAAGGAACAGAAAGAGGGTGAAGAAAGAGGGGAGGAAGGAGCTTAAGCGAGATATGAGGAAGTGAAATATTGGGGAGGAGAAGATGAAGAAAAAGTAATTAAGACGAATCATAAAGGCAAAGTGAAGAGGCGAGGAAGAGAGATGAAAGGAACAAGGGAAGTGAAATTAGGGGAAGCTAAGAAAGATGAAGAGAGGGAGAGAAGAGGAGGGAAAGATAAGATGTGAGATGATGCTGTCAGGTGAAATGAGATGAGATGAGATGAAGAGATGCTCCGACCTTTGTCTTGTTAAGCAATTATATTATACACTAAGCGAATGGAGGGAGAGAGAGAGAGAGAGAGAGAGAGAGAGAGAGAGAGAGAGAGAGAGAGAGAGAGAGAGAGAGAGAGAGAGAGAGAGAGAGAGAGAGAGTGAGAGAGAGAGACAGAGAGAGAGAGAGAGAGAGAGAGAGAGAGAGAGAGAGAGAGAGAGAGAGAGAGAGAGAGAGAGAGAGAGAGAGAGAGAGAGAGAGAGAGAGAGAGAGAGAGAGAGAGAGAGACTGACTGACTGACTGACAAACAGACTAACGAACTGGCACACTGACTGACTGACTGACAGGCAAATTGACTGACTGACTGACAGACAAATTGACTGAATGACTGACTGACAAACAGACTAACGAACTGGCACACTGACTGACTGACTGACAGGCAAATTGACTGACTGACTGACTGACAAATTGACTGACTGACAAATTGACTGACATATTGACTGACTGACTGACTCCCAGATCTCCAATTTCATTATATTATGTACTGAACTTAATTAAGGTTCCAGAAATGTGGTTAAGTCAACACATTTATGCTAAAACTAATTCCTGAATATACATCACCGCGAAGGAATATTACAGTGGAATTATAGACGTCATATCAGAGAGCCGAGGGAGGAAGGAAAAAAAATATATATATGTATGATAATTATTCTAAATCCATCAAAAATAGAAAATAGAATAATCTCTCTCTCTCTCTCTCTCTCTCTCTCTCTCTCTCTGTGGTTGCGGATGATTGGCATGAAAGGGAGCAGAAACTGATACGACTAGACCTCTTCCTCAATTTTTCCCTTCACCTGGAGGAAGAGGAGGAGGAGGAGGAGGAGAAAAAACAACAACGAGGAGGTAAAGGAAGCGAAGAAGGAAACAAGGCACAGAGGTGAGGGAGAGATTATTGATCATGAAGTGAGAGAAAGAGAGAGAGAGGGAAAAGGAAGAGAAAAACCGGAGGGTGAGGCATCACAAGAGAAAGACAAACAGGGAGCGGAGGAAGGGAGATGGACCGGGAGCTGGGATGAGAGGAGTGAGGCCTAGGAAACGGGGCAGCGGGAGGAGCTATCTTAGGGCTTGGGTGAGGTAGCGAAGCGGACAAACACGGGTAGATGGGACACGAGACACGAGTTGGATGGTATAGGAAAGGGATTGAAGAGCGATTTAAGGACAAGAAGAGTGATAATAGGTATGGGGGTAGGAGAAGATGTGTGAAGAGGCTAGAAAAGAGAGAGAGAAAGAGAGAGATAAGAGGAGAGTTTAAGGGCAAGAAAAGTGAGACGGATGCGAGGAAAGGGAGTTGGAGGAGTGGTAATTGGAAAGGAGGTTGAAGAGGAGTTACTTAGAGTCTAGAAATGATGGATGAAGGAATGGGAAGAGGAAAAGAAGATAGGAGAGAGAGCGGCGAGAAGAGTTAGAAAGATACAAGGGAAGGCAATTGGTGAGGTTGTTTAAGGGGGACAAGATGGTTAGAGAAGAGGCGATTTAGGGTTAGAAATTAAGAAAGAAAGAATGAAAAGAGGAGGCAGAGATAAAGGGAGAGTTTAGGGGCAAGAAGAATGAGAAGGAGAGTTATTTAGGAGGGGAGTAAAGGAGTGGAGACGAATCACTTAAAAGGTAGAAAAGACGGAATGAGGAGTGAGAAGAAGAGAAAGAGAAAAGGAGAAATAAATAAGAGGAGAATTTCAGGGAGAGACAAGTGAGAAGGATGCGAGGGAAGGGAGTTGGAGGGGCTGTTTGAGGGGGGACTAACACACCAAGACCGCCTGGGTGGGTAACGAGAGGCACAAACATGGTGTGTGCTCAAGACCAGCCTCGGGGGGACGCATGGGTAAGCACGCTGCCTTGCGGAACGCCAGGGTTAGTCAACGGGCTGGTGCACGCTTCGGCGACTGGCAGCGTGGGGAGTGACGGAGGCAGCCGACGCTCGCCTTACCTAACGCCGGGAAGGTAACAACGGGATGAAAATAGCTAACAGACTCTCTAAAGGTGAATATTTCTTAGGTTCCCGGCGTCAAAACGCTATAAAAAGTGCATCAGGTTGAGTATCATGATTGAGCTCTTATAGAAAAGTCAAAGTTTTGTCATCTTTTTAATTATATCCACGGCGCCGTCTTTACCTAGGAATATAACGATCACAGGTGAACCGATGAAATGTAAATAGGTTAATATGTAGCAAGGATAAGTGATACAAAAACATGGGGGAAGGTAAAGTTAGAGGCAAATTTAAGCAGACACAAAGAATGACTACACACACACACACACACACACACACACACACACACACACACACACACACACACACACACACACACACACACACACACACACACACATTCTAGAGCTTACCAACTAACATTCTAGAGCAGCGAGTAGCGGGCTTTTTTATTATTATTGTTTCCTTTTTTGGTGCCCTTGTGCGGTCTCCTCTGTTGTAAAAAAAAAAATAATAATAATAATAATGAGTGTGCAGATTCAACAAACGATGTGAGTGTAGTAGAGTTTATCTGCGTCACCCTTCCATGGACACCAATAAAGCGTATCTAGCCACGGACAAACTCACATTACTAATTTAGGGCAAACGTAATTGGAGAGTGAACACTTGACTTACATAACGGGACGAGATACACGACGTCGCACAGTAATTCCAGCAAAACGTCTGGTTCGCGACATTCCGTTCCCTCCGAGTGACATGAAAAGGAGGCCTTCAAGAATTAATTAACTCTTAATGAAATATCTTAAGAGGAACAGAACGCCTCATGCAATACAACGCGTTCAACATTTTATTTAAGTTTCCCTGCGGCGGGACAAGATGTAGCACGAGGGAAGGTCAGGTAGAATATGCACCCGCCTCTCTTTTGTTTCTCTACGACCTGAATAAATGTTTTAGCTGAGTTAGGGATAAATATTGCCCTCGTGCAGTGGTTCTCGAGGTTTGGGGCTGCCCTAGTCTTGCACCTGGGAGAGATATATCTGCAAGGGAAGAGATAAGAGAGAGAGGGAGCGGGGAAAGTGTGAGGAAGGCGACGGAAAATAAAACGAAAATATATCTGAAAACAGAGGTGGAGAAAGAAGTGGAGAGATTATAACAAGGAAAACATTCTATATCTAAATAAATAATAAATAAATAAATATCTACTGATGAAAGTTCCACATGTGTGTTTGGTGACTATGTGGAACCTCATTTTTAACCCTAAAACACTTTCGCTCTGGTAACGTATACACTGATGTAGGAAAGGATATACATATTTAGAAATAAATAGATAAATAAATAAATTGTAAAAAAATACATATTTGTAATCGAAATTATTGAACCTGAGACAAATATATGACAAATATAATTTCTATACGTAAATGTTGCAGTTTTATTTACTCGTAACAAATACTGAATATTTTAGGGGCAACTCAAAACAATAAAAAAATAAACTTGATTTACTCTGAACACAATAAAAAAAATCAAAGCCAGAAATAAGAATGTAGCTGAAGAGTTGAGCGTCGAGCCACACACACACAGGCCGTAGAAGCTTTAGTTATGGGAGCAACAGCCTCCCGGCACCGACAGGAGCTGTACGAAAGAAAAGAGAGGTCAAAAAATATCAGCAGACTATTGTTATAAGAGTGAAAAGACACATTTGAGCAAAATTATATTTATTTTCCTATGTATATGAACAAATAAAAAAAAATTGAAATAAGGAAAATAAAATCACGCGATACCTACGATGATTTCCGGAGCTGGAGTCTGGCGGAGAGCGAGGCAGCAAACGGCGACAGCGGGAAAGCAATCTGTTGGCGGGGAAAGCAGAGATAACACAAGGCCTTCTACATACCAGCTATTTTATTTTTAAATACTTTTTTTTTAAATTGATTACAACTGTATAAGAATACCAAGTGTCTGATTTCAAAGCTCTTACCTGTAACATCCTGTGCAGTCCACACAGAGAGGTTTGGAGCGGCGGGGCGCAGGGCTGCGGCAGGTGTGGCGCCTGTGCCGTGTCTTCCTCCTCCTCCTCCTCTTCTCATATTCCCTTGATAACTCGCGCGTATTTGTACGTAAACACTTTCGTTGAATAAATCCACCCAACATCTCTACACCACACAACAAGCGAGCGACACAGCATTACGTTCCTCCACACGACCACCCAGAAATTTGGAGATATGAGGGACCCCACCTCACCAATGCTAAGGGTCACGCAGTGATCACGCGAAAACGAAAGAGTGGGGTTTACGATGCCCCACCTGTCTTCTGCGGTTCAAATACAACACCAAAAACTAAACGTAATACACAAATGAATATATGAATACTTACAACGAAGAATGTTAATCGTTTATGGTTACGATGAACGCCCTTCAACTTACCTGGAACAAAAGAAAAGGAAAATGTCCATGAGTTGAATAAGAAAGAAATCGCAACAAAGCAGAACGAGAGGAGAAAAGTTGGAGAAAATTAAATGAATCTGCTCAAAAAGGTCACAGAAAAAGGAAACATGGGAATTGATAACGTAGGAAAGATTATTACCAAACACTTTTCACGAAACACAGGGAAACTGCCTCATGTGAAAGCAGAAAAAAAATATAAGCAAGAAAACAGTTTAGTAAGCAACACTGAGCCGCTCTCCCACAAGCCTTAAACTGCCTGAAATCCGTCGGAAACGAAGACACAGCCGAGCGGGGGAGCGGCAGATTGCTTTATAGAGGCAAAAAAAAAAAAAAAAAAAGAGCAGAGCGGCCCCGTGTGTCTCATCCAACCCTTAACAGGCCTCCGGGAGCCCACCTCGGGGGAGCGACGCCCTATCAGCCATGCAGTTTTTTTTTTATACATATACAATTTTTGCCTGTCTGTTCTTTGAAAGCGTCGACTAAAGGGAGGAGGCCGAAACAAAAGTGAGGAAAAAAGGAAAAATACCACTATAGGGTTTTGAAATCCATTTTGCGTCAAAGGCTGTGGCGATTTTTCTTTTTTTCTTTACCTCGCTCTCTTTTTCTTCTTTTTGTTGCAAGCGGTCAACCCTCACTTTCGGGGCAAAAAACATGTAGGTAAGAAAATAGCCGTGGGAAAAAAAAGTGCAATTGAAGAAATAAAAGAAACGATCACACAATTTAAAGAGGAAATACATGTACACAGAGACGTTAACAAATACACTTTTAACATGGCATTACAACCTAGTATATAAATCATTCGTAAAATCAAATACAAACCACAGAAAAACGACACGAAGGTACGAAAAACACCCAACTCCAATTATTAATATTAAAAAATCCACAAAAAAATCAGAGAATCCACCCGAGACATGAACAAAAAGGACGGTGACGGAGGACGGGGAGGGAAAAATTAAATTACGCGGTAACTGATGATTTCCGCAGCTTGAGTCGGGCGGAGGAGAGCAAGGCTGCGGCAAACAGCGACAATAGGAAAACAGGCTGCTGGCGGCGGGGAAAAGCAGCGAGATAACACAAGGCTTCCAACATTCCTGCTATTTTAATTTTAGCACGAGAGAGGCCACTGTGCTTGCTCCTCCTCCTCCTCTTCCACCTCCATCGTCTCCTCCTCCTCCTCCTCTTCCTCCTACTCTCACTCCTCCTCGCATCAGGTGAATCAAGTGAGTTTCATTAAGGTGAAGAGGAGTGTTGAGCAGTTTCTGGAGTGTTCTGGATAAGGAAACTGCGATGCCTCGGTTGTGTGTGGGAAGTTGAAGGAGAAAACAGAATGGAAGGAACGGCAAAGAGACGAGAGAGAGGGAAAGAAGGGAATGGGAGGAACGGGGAAGAAGAGAAGAGAGGGAGAGAAGGGGATAGGAGGAGCGAGGGAGAGAAAGAGACGAAGGACTGTAAGCGAGCAAAGGAGAAGTAACCTGAGGAAGAGGAACAGGAGAAGGGGAGGAGAGGAAGTGAAAGGAGAGGGAGACTGAGGAAGTAGGAGGAAGATGGAAGGAATGAAAAGCAAGAAAGCTGAGGATATAGAGGAGGGCGTGAGGATAGCAATGCAGAGGGAATGAAGAAGTGGTGAGAAGTGGAATGACGAAGAAAAAAGTGAAGGAATGGGAAAGCAGTGAAAAACAATACATGTGATAGCGCTGAGAGGTGAAGAGGAGGAAAATAAAAATGGACAAAGGTAAAGGAGAGGTGGAGGGAAAGGGAAAGAACAGTTATACGAACGAGTGGGTGGATGAGTGGAAGAAAGAAGTATTAGGAAAACCAGGCACTAGGTGGGAGGATGGAAGAGAAAGAGAATGTGTAAAGAAGAGAAACGATTGGGAGGGTTCTGTGAAGAGGAAGTAGAGAGGATAAAGGATTTCATGTTTGTGTATTTTTGTACCAGTGTGTGTGTGTGTGTGTGTGTGTGTGTGTGTGTGTGTGTGAGAAAGAGTGTGTGGGCGCGTGTGTAACTTATTCCTCAGGTGATGGATGTAAATCGACGAGTAAGTAAACCCAGACATATCGAAAGACCATGAGCAAGAATATTAAAGGCGTGAAAGATTTATACACTTGCCTAACGGTGTCAATACCCTCCGGAATGCCGTGAACCGAATTCCAGGAACGAAAATAACAGCCAGCGCTAACAGTTTTTTTCCGTAAACAGACGAGAATATATTAAGCAAAAGGAGACCAAGAAAACATTGAGAGACATATTCTTTTCTTTTTAACATTTTGGCGCCAAAGTTCGCTAATTCGACAAGGTTTTCGCAGGAGGGATTTTTTTTCAGCATTTCCAGGGGTAGCTTCATGACCCTGGTGGTAGTCTGACAAATCTGACAAGCCTTGCATAGGAGTTTTGAGCATTTCCAGGGGTAGCTTTATGACCCTGGTGGTAGTCCGATAAACTCGACAAGGCTTGCATAGGAGCTTTCAGGATTTCATGGGGTAGTTTTGTGACTCTGGTGGTAGTCTGACAAATCTGACAAGCCTTGCATAGGAGTTTTGAGCATTTCCAGGGGTAGCTTTATGACCCTGGTGGTAGCCCGACAACTTCGACAAGGCTTGCATAGGAGTTTTCAGGATTTCAAGGGGTAGTTTAATGACCCTCGTGGTAGTCTAACAAATTCGACAAGGCCTGCTTAGGAGTTTACAGGATTTCCAGGGGTAGTTGTATGACCCTGGTGGTAGTCTGACAAATGCGACAAGGGCTTCGTAGGAGTTTTGAGCATTTCCGGGTGTGGTTTTATGACACTGGTGGTAGTTTGACCGTTCTTCTTTACCATAAACCTAAAACAACACTTATTATAACACGACTGATCTCCTTTGCGGCCTTTGGAAATAGTTGATGTGAGGGGAGGAAGCGTCGAAGAATATCAGCTTTAGTTCTCTCTCTCTCGATTAAAAATATTCGACCCAACACAGAATTCTCGAAACTATGGAGAAAAAAGAAATAGAAAAAGAATGGTAAAATCAGTGCATGTACTTTGTCTTGATTTACAGGTGATAATTTCGCGGGTGTCGAGCAGGTTAATTGCCGCTTGGCCCGAGGCAGCGCACCGGTAATTACGAGTGTACCTGCGAGTGTTCTACCTGTGCTCACATCCGTCATCGCTCACCTGTTCACGGCGCAAAAATAGAACGGTAAAACGCACAATAATCAGTGTTCTTTTTTTTTTACTTGGTTCTTTGTGTAGATGGTTTGGCATATTGTGATTTTGTTGTTAGTTTGATATATCTGTTCATTTTTTCAGCGTATTGTTCTCCTCCTCCTCATCTTATTTTGTATTTTTCCCTCCTACCCCTTCCCCTCTTCCTCCGGGTGGTCATCTTCCTCCTCTTCCTTTCTCCCTCTTTCTCCTCCTCCTCCTCCTCTTCCTCCTCCGCAAACTTCAGACGCCCTTGTTAATGTTGATTTCCATAGTCATTTGATTATATTTACAAGAGTCAAATATCCAACAAAAAGGTTAGCCAATAATTATATGCATAAGTAGAAAACATTACTTGTGGATAAAAAAAAAGTATAAACAAATAGGAACGGTAAAAAGAAAAATAGAATGCAAAAAAACACAAAAACTATAAATACAACTTCTGCATTTTCTTTAGAGGGATTACAAAAACAAAAACATATGTCTAAAAAAAATACAACGCAATAAACAAACAAAACAAACAAACAAGCACTTAACCCGGTAGCAGCGACGGGCCAAATTTGTGGCTTTACCGTGTACCAGCGACGGGCCACATTTTTGCCATGATATAAGCCCCCCAAAATAGATGATGCATAAACTGATCACAAATGCATTGATATATATTATGAAGTGGTTTGCGTGAGTGATGATTTTTACTCATTTTTCTCGCTCAGAGGGGCCGTTAAGAAACATGATCCCGGCAGCTACCAGGTTAATCGCACATTAGCACCAGTTAAAAGCACACTATAAAAAATAAAAAATAAATCACATACACTCAACACATGGACAAACTACAGCACATACACAAACACCATTTATCGCTATTTATCATACCAATCAGACCCAAAACAAGTTAGTAATCGCTTCATGTTTATGCATCCACCATTCACACCTGTCTGCCGGCACACCTGAACGGGCCACTAATTACCCTTCCAGCAGGTGTCTCAGATGGCTTAGTGACTATAGAAACATTTGATTATTTCTTGCTTTTAATTGGGAGCACTTATGTAGATGGCTGATAGTAAGATTAATGGGAGGGAGAGAAAGAGAGAGAGAAAACGAGAGAGAGAGAGAGAGAGAGAGAGAGAGAGAGAGAGAGAGAGAGAGAGAGAGTGTGTGTGTGAAAAGAAAATTCTGTGATGATAAATGAGCAAGCAATTGTGCGAACTAAGTAATAAAAGGATGTATGAAGTTAGCGGAGGAGGAGGAAGAGAAGCAGAAAGAAGAGGGAAACAAGAGGGAGAGGAAGAGGAGGAAGACGACCAACCGAAGGAGTAGTGGTGAGAGGGAGGAGAAAGGGGGAGAGAGGAAGAGGAGGAAGAGGAGGAAGACGACTCAACCGAAGGAGGAATAAGAGTAAGAGGGAGGAGGAAGAGGGAGAGAAGAAGAGATTGATGACAACCGGGAGGAAAATGGGAAGTGGGGTAAGAGACAAAAGATAAAATAAGAGGAAGAGGAGGAAAAAAGAGGAAAAAAGAAAAAATATGAAACTAACAACAACAAAAACGATATTGTAAACAACCAAAACAAATAAATAAATAAAAAAACAAAACAAAACACACGACAAAGAAACTCTCACTTACCAAAAAAGACGAAAAACATACAAAAACAAAAGACGGAGAGGCAAAACAACAACAACAACAACAACAACAACAGCTTATCACAAACACCAATCAAGAAACAAACGCCCTCCTCATGAGCCCAAACAACAAAAAAAAAGGGACAAAAAAAGACCCTCCTCCTTATTTTGTCTTTAGCCACCCATTCTTTTTTTTTTAGGGGCATCTTTTTTCTCTCTCCCTCTCCCCCTCCCTCTCTCCCTCCTTTCTGAGCCTCCATCATCGCAATATCGACTACACAAAGGCTCTTCCTCCTCGACAATGGCCGCGAGGGTCGAGCCACAGCCTGAAGGAGCCAATTATCGACCTTAAAGACCTCCTTCAAAGGCCTCGGTCCCCCCTCCTTAGATTATGAAAAAAAGGTTGAAGGGAAAAAAGAACAAGAGACGGTGACTCTAATAAGGCAATAAAAAGAATGTGTGGAGGAGAAGGGGGGTGAATGTGTGTGTGTGTGTGTGTGTGTGTGTGTGTGTGTGTGTGTGTATGTGTGTGTGTGTGTGCCTATTTTACATGTTATACAATTGTCGGTTAGGAAAAAACAAAATACGAGATACCACATAGAGAAAAAAAAGCCTTAAATGTTGACATAGGATTCGTATGTAACAGAATCCATTAGCTTCTATTGTTTTGACACGACGCCGGGCGATAAATATTCATTTGATTCGTGAATACTTAATTGGAGAAAGGGAAAAAAAACGCACTCGGGTGGACACAGGTGCGTCTCTCTCTCTCTCTCTCTCTCTCTCTCTCTCTCTCTCTCTGTTTACTGCTTAGAATAATTTCTTTACCGTTTCGTCTTTATTTTTTTTCTTTATCCTAATTATCTAACTACCTTCCTATTTACCTTTCTACACACCTTTCTGCCTACCTACCTACCTGACTAACTACCACACACGTTATCTCTCTCTCTCTCTCTCATTAAAAAAAAAAAAACAGGACTCCCGCTAAGTTAGGTGTAATGGCCCAACCTTTGCGACACTCACAACATCAAGTTATAATTGCTTAATCAAGACACTGATTGGAGGGTACTTGAAGGTAGGAGGAGACGGACGAGGAGGAGGAGGAGGAGGAGAAGGAGGAGGAGGAGGAGGAGAAGGAGGAGGAGGAGGAGGGTAACATGGGAGATTTTAATGAGGCTGTGGATGACAAGTTTATGAAGAAATATTTTTTCGTAATCGTGAAGGAAGAGAAAAAGTGTGGCTGTGAATGATCTCTCTCTCTCTCTCTCTCTCTCTCTCTCTCTCTCTCTCTCTCTCTCTCTCTCTCTTCCATCCTCGTTTTATGTTAATTCTTGCGTTCTGGATCCTTACCGGCGTCAGAGGTTCAGTGTTTGCTCAAAATATCAAAAGTAAGCGAGTCCTTCCATGCATGTATCCCTAAGGTTCGATTACTTACACACACAAACTCTCTCTCTCTCTCTCTCTCTCTCTCTCTCTCTCTCTCTCTCTCTCTCTCTCTCTCTCTCTCTCTCTCCTGTTCATTACTTCCTCCCATTATCTTTTTTATTAATTTGCCTTCCTATCATCTCCTTTGTCCCCTTTACGAACTAATCACAAACCGCTATTTCCCATCGTCCTTTTCCCCCGTAAGCCAATCGCAACTCATCATTTTTCAACCTTCTTCTTTGCGAGCCAATTACAAGTCCCAAATCCTCTTCGCTTCCCCTCCTTCCCCCTATTTTCCACCAATCAGGGCATCGCGGCGTTTCCCTCCCTCACTCGATCCCTTCCGCCTGTGTGATCCTCTCGGCAGATTTCTGGGAGGACAATCAGATCACCTATCGCCGCCACAAGACTGGAAAATAGACCTCCGCCGTGAAATGCCAGAAAGCTGTGAAATAACACCGACCCCTCTGGAGACTGGGAGGAGAGGAAGGGAAAGGAAAGAAAATGTTGGAAGAAAGATATACGAACGGAAAAAAAAGGTGTAGATACAGAAACATAAAACGGATGGAGATAAGGGTGAAAAATGTCGATAAGAATGTGAAATACCAACGATGTAAGAAGAGAAAGGGAAGAAAATGTTAGAAGAAAGAAATACAGAAGAATACAGAAATATAGCACAGAGGTTGAGTTAGAGAGTTAAAACGTATTGAGATAGAGATATGGAGGATAAAATGTCGAAGAATATGAAACACAAACACTGGAGAGGGAGAAATGGAGATAATAAATGTTAGGAGAAAGAGAGAAATATAAATAGAAGTGATATTGATATTAAGTTAAAGGTGGAAAAGAAATAAATACAAAAACTAAGGAGAAAGGGATAAATACTAACAGAACTGATATTAAGGTCTTGAGGTTGAGGCAAAAGGAATAGATATAAAAAAAAGTAAAGCATACATGTAAAAAATAAATATCAATAAAAACACCAAACACCAAAAACTCACACTCAAACAAATCATTAAATAGCAGTGTTATACATTAGTCAAGAAGATTAGCATAGGTGTTAGCGAGGCAGCGACAGGTATTGCGTTGAAGGGATCTTACCTGTTGGAGTACACGTGAAATCTAGACCTACGTAATTTGGAGTTTGTAGTGTGGAATAGCGAACACACACACACACACACACACACACACACACACACACACACACACACACACACACACAAAGGGGTTCAGAGTGGAATTTCATGATAAGCACTACTTTCCTTTGTCCCTTTTTCATTAACGAGAGAAAAGATTTATTAAGCTGGAAATTACACAAGCTTGTCGACCCCGATTTATGTTAGGTGAGCTTGAATGTTGAAATATTTACATACACACACACACACACACACACACACACACACACACACACACACACACACACACACACACACACACACACACACACACACACACTTAAATCCGAACCTTCTTGACTTGCTTCGATTCCTGAGCGTGGCCATGGCGTGTAAGAGAAATAATACA